>NC_133655.1:131283614-131587984 GCF_009905375.1 Apium graveolens
AATCTGATATTGAGGAACAGGTTCCTTCTTCGGAACCTGTTGTAGGTGAAGCTGAGAAAGTGACTTCTCAGAAGGATTCTGGAATTGGGGGATCTAGGCTTCTCAAACGGCTTAGAAGAATGACAGTTCTTGAAACTCCCAAGGAATCCAAATCAATAACGAGATACAAGAAACAGAGGGCAAAAAGGCCAGTTTCAGATGATGAAGAGGAAGCAGCTAAGGGAGGGGATCAGGGATCTCTGATCTCACAAGACAAGGAATTTGCTCCAGTCACTTCTTCTCCATCAACTCCATCTCAGGAAGCTGTTTCTGAAAAGGCTAACACACCCTCTGTGTCTTCTGTTGATCCAGGCACAAGTGCTGATATTGATGTTCAAAACTTGGTTGTGCCTGCAGTAATTCTCTTAGAAGCTCCAACAACAAATATTCCTTCCACAACACCTGTTACTGATGCTGTTCAAACTCCAGAGTTATCAACAACACCTTCTCTGCATTAAGATGCTGATGATCAGAATTTAGGTGAGCATCAGGATATGGCTGTTGATCAGAACTTAGTATCCGATCAGCAATTAGAGGATGCTGAAGCCTCCATTGCTACTCACACTGTTGTTTTATCAGAGGATACTGATTCTGTAAGTTCTGATGCTGCACATGATGGAGATACTGGTGATGCTGCTCCAACTGCTCATGTTGTAGATACTGATGCAGCATGTCCTTCCGGACATACTCCTCAACAGACTCTTCCTAAGTCTGAATTGGTTAAGCAGTTTATTATCGGGGAAGCACCAGTACCTTGGAGTGAAACTCCTGCAGGTCAGGAGTGGACTAAGGAATGGAGCTCAGTTTCATGTGTTCCAACTGAAAAACATCTTGCTGAGCACTTGACTAAAGCTGATGAAATGTTAAATTCTGATGATTTTAAAACCCAGCTTAGGGTCACTGCATTGAGTACTAAACATCTACAAGGTCTTCATTCAACTACTCATGCAGAGCTACACAAGATTCAGGAGAACTTTATCAAACAAGAACAAGTTTGGAAAATTGATAAGAAAAAGTTCTTCTAACCTACCATTGACAGGATTGCTTATATTGAGAAGACTCAAGATCATCAACAAGCTCAGATTGATGAAATTCTGACAAATCAAGCTTCTCATCAATCGCAACTTACTGAAATCCAATCCTCAGTGGAATTACTTATCTCTCTTTTACTACCTGCTGATGCCAAAAAGGGGGAGAAGGTAATTAAGTCCAAATGCAAAACTAACAAGACACTGCAAGGAAAGGATGATGGAAATGATGACCAAGGATACTCTGGAATGGGTAGCGGTCATAGTCAAGGTAGAAGGTTTACATCAAGACAAGCTAGTCACAGGACAAGTTCTGATACTGGGAAAAGAATAAGTTCTGCTGCTGGTAAAAAGTTAAGTTCTGATGAACTTTTAGATCTTGATGAGGAAATGTCAAGACGATTATTTCTTCAAGAAAATCCAGGAATGGACTTGGAAAGTTTAAAGGAAGAAGAAGCCAGACTTAACTCAGAGAAAGTCACATCCAAATCTGAAGCTTCTGGTAAAAAGTCACTTCCAAAACTCAAAGGCATTGTGATCAAAGAAAGGACACATACTGAAGCAACATTGGCTAGATCACAACCACAGATAGATCCAAGATCCAAGGGTAAAGAAAAGGTTGGTGAACCTATCAAGGTTTATGTACCTCCTGAGGAAGAAGAAATTACTGATGAAAAGGATGATCTTGCTCTGACTTCAAGAAAAGTTCTTAAAACAACCTCTGACATGGCTCAAGTTGTTCAGAGTCAAGAAATTGTAAGTTCTGATATTCAGAAGAAGCAAGTAACCTCTGACATAGCTCAAGTTAACTTGATATCAGAAAATAGATCAAAGACACTCCTACCAGGATTCACTAAAGCAAAACAGACTCAATCTTTGAAGACTACTGCAAGTGGTTTTGAAGCAAGAGTAGTTACTGGAAAGGAAGCAAGAGATAAAACTGGATTGGGAAGTGCTGATGAAAGAAGAGTACACAATACTACCAATGATCCAACTTCCTTGAGTGAACCAGGTATTGGAGCAACTCCTGAGAAATTGAATCAACTGGAATCTGTACAAATGGTTTACCATACCTACTTGAAAGAATACATCATGTTGTATTTCATGACAGATGGTAGGGTTTATCATATAAGACAAAATGCCATTCCATTGAAGTATTTTGAAGAATTGGAGCATGTACTTTTCTTGCTTCAAGTGGATGACAGAATAACAGGGACTGCTGCAAACTACTTAAAAGAACAGATTCAGAGACAGAAAAGGCTTTATTCTGTTAAGTCTGACAGCACATATGTTCCAAAGTACAGAGATCACAATGGTGATATTGTTGATATGAAGCCTAATACTGCACAGATCAGAACATATCTTGGTATTAAGGGACTTGAATTCAATCTGGAGTCTGACAAAGCTTATGTCATAAGACTAGATCAGGAGTTGAGAAAAGCAAAGATCAATGATCTCAGAGCTGCAATCTTTCAAACTGGTGAAGATACTACAGAGCTTAAAGATGTCAAAAGGAGAATGATTGTTGAACTCAGATATGCTGAGAAATGTTTGTTGAAGAACTATCTCAGAACAACTCCTGACATCAGAGAGATCAGAAGATGATGAAACCAAGTCGAAGATCTACAACTGCTTAAATTCTGATATTTGTACAGACTGAAGTTGTTATCAGAAGTTGAATATTGGTAAAGCTTTAAGGACTGTAAGTTGTAGTTATCTAGTCTAATTCTCATGCATTTGTACTTAATATTTTGGACATCATCAAATATCTGTTAAACTTGTATATTATGCTAATTTACAAGTTGGGGGAGATTGTTAGATATATTTGATAATGTCATGGCTAATATGTTTTATGTTTAGCTTTCAGATCTTACTTGAACAGGATAAATCAGTACTTAACTGTTGATCAGTACTTATACTGGAAGTCAGGACTTAAGGATATCAGTACTTATGTTATCAGGAGATAATCATCAGAAGATAGATATCAGAACATAAGTGTTGAAGGACGATCAGATAAGGACAGTAGCTGATTAAAGGAAAGAAGATCAAGATAAACATAAGAAGAGATATGCATGAAGAAGGAATTCCGTGAAGAATAGAATACTTGGAAGAAAAGATATCTGATTGATATATTTTAGGAAGCAGAATTATATTCCATTTTAATTAGCGATTATCTTATAACTGTGTAGTATATAAACACGGACATAGGGTTTACACTATAAGTGTTATCGTTATTCGAGAAGATTATTCATTGTAACCCTAGCAGCTCTCGTGATATTGTTCATCACTGAGAGGTAACAGTTCCATACTGTAACAGAGTTTATTATTTCAATAAAGTTTATTTTCTGTTACTTAAGTTCTTAAAGTTCGATTTGAGTGTACTATACACTGTATTCACCCCCTCTACAGTGTGTGTGTGACCTAACAATTTACATGAGAAGATCGAGACTAAAACAAAAGAAGATATGCATGAAAAGAGTTAGAAGACTGGAAGACTTGTAGAAGATATGTGATTGATATATTTTAGGAGATAGAATTATATTCCATATCAATTATAATATATCTTGTAACTGTGTACTATATAAACACAGACTTTGGGTTTACACTATAGGTGTTATCAATATCGAGAAGATTATACATTGTAACCTAGCAGCTCTTAGTGATATTTGTTCATCACTGAGAGAGAACAACAGTTCTTATTATAACAGAGTTTATTCAATATAGTTAATCTTTGTTACATACTTGTGTTAAATCGATTTGATTGTATTAACATTGTATTCAACCCCCTTCTACAGTGTTGTGTGACCTAACAGACTGTGAGATTTATTTCTCGTACCGGTGCATTTCATCATTATATTATAAATTCTATTATGTATTCATTTACTTATGTTTTAATGTTGCAATTGTTTTGTTTCATTTGCTTACTTCCTTGTTTATTTTTGCAACATAACTTTCCTTTATTTGTTGTTTTTTAGGGAGATTTGTTGAGGAGTATAGCTGATCAGACGGTATCAGTTCTTCCAAATGTTCCTCGTTTAGCTGCTGATGGTTGTAATGATGTTAGGGATTTCAGATTATATGGTTTTGATGGATAGGCATTGGATGAGTGTAAAGTTAAAGAGAGGGATGCGAGGAAAGATCTCGGCCGTCGTCCTAGATGTGGAGGTGGTGGAGGAGGTCGAGTCCGAGGCCAAGGACGAGGCCGAGGCCGAGATCGTGGAGCTGATGAAGTTGATCAGATTGTTCTAGTGGATATAGTTGGGGATGATGTAGTTAGAGATGATCTTGTGATGACGCATCTTGGAGATGATCATGATAGCTTTGTTGATGCTAGCGGAGCAGTTCATTCTGATCGTGTTGATATTAACGTCATTTAGGAGAGACCGAGAGATCCTTTTCCATTGTTTGATCTCCATCTGACGCCTACTCCACACTCTCCACCTGAGTAGGCTATTCCACACTGTCCACCTGAGCAGCATACTATTCAGTGTGCTTGTACTGATGTCATTCAGGAGAGGCTGATTGATCCTTATCCTACATTTGATCTCCATCTGACGCCTACTCCACATCCTCCTCCCGAGCAGGCTATTCCACACTCTCCCACTGAGCCGCATACTATTCAGCGTGCTTATACTGATGTCATTCATGAGAGGCCGAGGGATCCTTATCCTTCATTTGATCTCCATCTGACGGCTACTCCACACCCTCCTCCCGAGGAGACTACTAGTGAGCATCATTTTACTGATCAGCCTCCCCCTGTATGTCGTCCTGAGAGGCCTACTGAGTGTCCAGCTAGAGATACTTCTATTACTTCTTTTGATCTAAATGATGCTTCTGCTATTGTTGGATCTTCTTAGAGTTCTGATGGTAGTGTTAGAACACGAAAGTTTGAAATTTGCTAAGTATCCCAAAAACGTCCAAAGAGAGCTCGTAGGCATCCAAAGTGTGGGACTGACGGGGTGAAGGGCGCAAAAAAGTGACTTGTAAGTATTTTTGCTTTTTACATATTTCTTTATGTAACATATTGATACCATATTCTAGTTGTATTGTTGCTAGTAACCATTTAGGCTCGGATAGGTGATAACCTTGAAGATTACTAAAAAAACAAATTAAAAATCCCTCCTAAATACTATATGAAATTGTATGTAAATCTTACCAAATCACCTACATACACTAAGCCCATCAGGATTCAGGTGTCATAATTGCATTATGATATCACAAATTATCAGCACACAAGCCTTGCTTTGACTGAGAGAGAGACGGATGGTATATCACTTTCATTTAATAAATATTATTTAGATAGTAGCAGACTTTAGTAATTACATTTCTCTGCATTGGTAACATGATAAGTTGATGCTAGGATTTAGTATTGTTTTGCATGCCTAACATGGTTTATGAGTTAGAGACGAGGTAGTGATACAGTTTCATTTCGCTATTATACATTGTAATTGTGAAAATCATTTAATGATGAAATGTACTTAATGTTCATCATCAGATTCACCCTCTTTTATTAATATAGAATAGTGGCAGATCTCAGTCTTCATTGTATTGCATAGTTGCAGGATTCTGCTGCCTTTGCAGATTAGCCAAAGTAACATATTCTCTTGTTAATTTATTTTTTTTGCAGTTCTGAAGATATAACATAGTTTGTTTAGCTCCGACTTTCCCTACCTCTGCATGTACTCAAGAGCAACGCGGCAGCAGCACAACAGCAACGCAGAAGCAGAACGCAGCAGAAGTTTAATTTATGTTATTTAATTTTTGTTTTAATTAACGATGCTTGTGAATTTATGTCTACATAGTTTTTGTGGTTACAAGAATAGTATATGAAGCTGTTGTTCCTTTGTTACAAGAGAATGTTGGGTTAATATTCAGAGTATATGAAGCTGCGTTTTATTGTACAAGTTATTTTATTTTTTGATATTTTGTTTGGTTTCATTCTATGCACTGCAGGACTTCAGGTTGTTAATTGTCTGTTTACATAGCTGAAGTGAACTGTTAGGCAAAACGAAGTTTGGATTAATGTTTTCATAGAAAACATTAAAGGAAATCATGTTCAAATGTTAAAATAGGGAACCATTTGTCATTTTTCCAAAAAAAAATTAATAAACTCCCCTAAACAAAACACGAGATTGCGTTTTTCTCTTTAAAACAAAAAATTGTCTTTTATTTATTTTTTTTTTTTTTAAGAAAAAGACCGTAAAAACATGAATTCGTTTTGCGTTTTTCCTGCAATATAGATAAAAACGAATTTTCGTGTGCCGTTTTGAAAGAAAAACAAAAATAGTTATCGTGGCTCAATAACGACACACGAAACTCTGTTTTTATTATTAGAAACATGATTCCAAGTTCCGTTTTTATATTTAGAAGTGTAATCGTGAGATCCTGCTTTGTTCCAAAATTATTTTGTTTTTCTTCAGCTCCCGTTGCTTCTACAGATGCGAAACTTAAAATGAAATTATATATTGAATTGACATTTTATTATTATACTAAAATTTATTGTAATTTCGGAATGGATTCCAGTTCGGGTTCGAGATCGAAATCGACATCTGTAGTTGCGTGGATCTATATAGACGGTAATATTCAACATTCTCAATTAGAGGGTTGCGTATATGATAGAGTTGTTTCTTTGCATGTTAAACTTGATAGTACCATGAATTACCGTAATTTATGTGATTTGTTGTTTTCAAAAATGAAAATTGATAGAGATAATTATGATTTAAAGTTGTATTCCCGAAGTCAAAATCCTAATGATATGAAATTCGGTATTGTGCCTCTTGATGATGATGATTTGATGTTTTGAGTTATTCTTTCAAAGGGACCCCCTTTCTTTTTGAAAATATATATATGGAAAAAGTTTCTGAAATGCCGTTCTGCAATTTTTTATTTTTGTTTAGTTTCTTACTATTCGATAAAAACAGCAGCCGAAATTGTGTTTTTAACGAATACATAGTTTAAAAGTCCGTTTATATATATATAAACGGAAGTCGAAACTACGTTTTTATATATAAACAATTGTTTTTTTGGCATAAACATTTTCTGAAATGCCGTTTTGCAATTTTTTGATTTCTGTTTGGCTTCTTACTATTCGATAAAAACAGCAGCCGAAATTGCGTTTTTAACGAATACATAGTTTAAAATCCGTTTTTATATATAAAAATAGAAGTCAAAACTACGCTTTTATATATAAACAATTGTTTTTTTCGCATAAACATTTTTTGAAATTCCGTTTTGCAATTTTTTAATTTCTGTTTGGCTTCTTACTATTTGATAAAAACAGCCGCCGAAATTGCATTTTTACCGAAAACATAGTTTAAAAGTCCGTTTTTATGTATAAAAACAGAAACCGAAACTGCGTTTTTCTTTTTATTTAAAAAAAATAAAAAATGCCTTTTTAAAAAACAAGAATTGTATTTGCGTTTTCCAATAGAAAAATAGCACCCGAATCTGCATTTTTCATTTTAAAAAAATACTCAATAGTTTAAAACGAAAACAAAAACCGAGACTGTGTTTTCTTTAAAACTGAAAACAAACCATATTCCCCGTTTTGAAGTGATATTTAGGGCCGATTTTTACTAAGGCGATTTTGCCCCAAATAGTGACACTTAGACTACCACCCAAATTATGAGACATCTAAACCTAATTATTAAAAAAAAGTTCTGATTTGAGCAGCTCTTGAAATAGGTGCAACAAAAAAGCTCACCTCTTCCCGCACCAAATCAAACAATGGGAAACACAATACCTGTATTTCGTTATATTATAAGAAAGAAGGCGTTTAGGTTAAGAGATGTAGGACCGATGAATACCCTCACTCTGGGCCTAGACCAGTTCTTTGTAGAGAGAATGCAGCTTAAATTATACTAGTAATAGTGCTTGCTCAAGTTGTCTCTTGACATACGAGGACAAACTCCTACGACTCCTCTTACAAACATAGTTTTGTCCTTTCCATAACCCTAAAGGTTGTTCCTCATTACCCAACTTAACTGCTCCTATATATATATACTTGCACAAACACTACTTTTTACCTCTTTTTCATCTCATCATGGCTAATTCTGCTATTGCACAGGTTGGTCTTCTGGCCTTTATCTAATTTTGGTTTAGTTTCTTAATTGTAATTACATTGTAATTAGTTTTACATACTTATGTCATTAATTTTATTTAATTTCTCTGGTTGTAGCTTTCTGTGTCTGTTCCTCTCAGTGATTCGTATATTCGGAGATCGCTGTTTAAGGTACTTGAGATTTTAATTTATTTATGTGATAATGATGATTATGTTTTGTAATTGTATTTCTTTTAATATTTGATTTTGTAAATTTTTTGATTGTATATGATTGTAAGCTTGTGAATAGAGAGTCCTGAAATAATCGAAATTAGAATGATAACTGAGAACTACTGATTTGTAGTGTTAAGACCACTTATTTTTTGGACACCGATCATTAGTGATTAGTGATTTGTGTCATTTTAAGGGGGCTGTATTTAAATCCTCACTAGTGATTTACATCTAAATTGCCGCCGGTGTGAGCTCGTTTTCATTTCAAAATGGTTCTTAGTTAAGCATTAATTACTCGTGGAGTGAGTTTTAAGATTAGTTTGATCCTCACACTGGGTTTTTAGTAAGATGTAGATGATCTTTTAGGTGATGATATAGACTATAACACATTTGTTGGATTTTTACTCCTTTTGTGAGACAACATTTAATTAGACATTTGTTGAAACCTTTGCTTGTTTGCTACCTTATGTACTTTATGTAATTTATTAGCTGAACTATACTGCGGCAAGATAGTCTCAAAACCATTTATACATCCAGTTTGTAGATACCCCAGATACCCCCTTTGTCTTTTAAATTATGAAAACCTGCTCAAAACTTACATAGGAATTATTATTTTCTGTAATAGTAATCGCAATTATCCTGTATATTTATATTTTGTATGTGCATCTAAATCCATATATGCACACACATTCGAATATATTGGGGAAAACAATTAAATGGGGTTGTATTGAAAATTAATCTTAACGGCAATTCCAATTCAACTTATTGCAGACACATAGCATTAGTTTTCGTGATAAATCATGGAGATCGGTCTTGCCTATGGACTTGAAGACAAAGAATGCACCGTCAAGAGATCAGTCGGTTATTTGCATGTCTGTGCAACAAGCCCAAAAATTTAAGGTTACAGTTTCACCATTAGCTTTTGAAGATGCAAAAGAACCTCCATTGAACTTACACAAGCCAAAGGAACCATATACAGCAACAATTGTATCTGTTGATAGGCTTGTTGGTCCAAAAGCTCCAGGAGAGACTTGTCACATTGTGATAGATCATGGTGGTAATGTACCCTATTGGGAAGGACAAAGCTATGGTGTAATTCCTCCTGTAAGTCATAGCCTCCACATTTTTTTTCTCAATCTTCATTGTCTGACATAGTTTTCGACTCCTCACATATTGATATATTATTTCCGGTGTCAGTATTTGGAACTATTGAAAATTCTGTCCTGTTTGAAGAGTTGCATAACTAGTTTGTTTTTTTACTTAATTTTTTTTAGTTTATATTTCACAAGCTTTCTTTTACCTTGTCACTTTTCCTTGATGTGTTATTTTTTGTTTCTCAGGGTGAAAACCCCAAAAAGCCAGGGAATCCCCAGAATGTACGTCTCTATTCAATTGCTTCCTCAAGGTATGGAGACTCTTATGATGGAAAGACTGCCAGTTTGTGTGTAAGGAGAGCTGTTTATTATGATCCTGAGACAGGAAAAGAAGATCCTTCAAAAAATGGAGTGTGCAGCAACTTTCTGTGTGACTCAAAACCTGGAGACAAGGTCAAGATAGCAGGTAAATCTCATAGAAATAATTGTTAGATATTTTTTTTGTAATACCTGAAAGAATTGTTTTAGCAATCAATCGATGATCCAAATGTGATTGGTTCTAATGCAAGCAGTACGCTAATTTGGGTTTTTATAAATTTATAGACTTGAACAGTTTAACTTGTAAGATCTAGAATTTTGTATTCATAACCAGTATGGAATATCTGAAAATGCTCTTGTTGTCACCCTCATCATCTTACATGTCTATTTAATTAAGATTCCCAAATTTTAGTTACATTCATGTTGTTTTCTTGAAACACTAAGATGCAAGTTAAATCAGATTGAAATGCATTCATATTTATGAGTTGGTAACGATCCTTATTTAAAGGTTGAAAACGTGTATCTGTTCGATCACGGCCTTTTTTAAAGTATTATATGAATTTATATTTTCATCCATGCGTATTTTAAAACATACTGATGTTTTTTTAGTTTAATCTCAAAAGAAGTTTGACTAGTGAGCAAGTTATTATAAATGAGTACTCTTCTGTGATTTTCTTCGTGTTCATTATATGCAATATTGTGCAGGTCCTTCTGGGAAAATTATGCTTTTACCTGAAGATGATCCAAATGCTACCCACATTATGATTGCAACTGGTACAGGTGTGGCTCCTTATAGAGGCTACCTTCGTCGCATGTTCATGGAATCTGTCCCCAACTATAAGTTCACCGGTCTTGCTTGGCTGTTCCTTGGGGTTGCTAACACTGACAGTCTGCTATACGACGAAGAGTTTACCAAGTACCTTCAGGACTATCCAGACAATTTTAGGTTTGACCGTGCTCTTAGCCGAGAACAAAAGAACAAGAGTGGTGGAAAGATGTATGTTCAAGATAAGATAGAAGAATATAGTGACGAAATCTTTAAACTTTTGGATGGAGGGGCACACATTTATTTCTGTGGTCTGAAGGGGATGATGCCTGGTATTCAAGACACCCTAAAGAGGGTTGCAGAACAGAGAGGTGAGAGCTGGGATACAAAGCTCTCACAGCTGAAGAAGAACAAGCAGTGGCATGTAGAAGTTTATTGATTTTAATATGTTATATGTATCCATTGATGATGTTACAAGGAGTTGGTATCATTAGCATTTGGGGCAGTTGTACTCCATCTTTAGATGAAATATCTACCCTATATTATCAGCAAGGCTGAAAATTTGTTTGATCTTTTGTAACATGTTATTTCAACTTTGTTATGTTTATCAAATAACTACTTTCTAGCATACATCGAAGCTTCACGATTAGTGTTTTCTCTGATAATTGAAAAAAAAACTTTTCATCATAGAAGATTCAGAGTCAAACTTCCCCTTTTTCGGGGATAATCAGGTAAAATTATCTTCAGATTTTTCATCATTTTTAGCTGCAATTTATTCGAGTTTTTGAACTAGTATCTTTTGATTTAGGGCCATTGAAAAGTTCCCATACATTGATATGTCTGAACTCTGTTTCATCAATTATATATATATATATATATATATATATATGTTCATATAATTGATCATTTGCCCCTCATCATATGATTGTATTTGTTGACATGCATTTGAAGAGTTTGTCATTGATATTTACATGCCCAGGTGATATATTTATTGTGGTCTAATTCATATGACAAAAAATTGAAACTTCTAAATGGTTTCTTTTTTTTTATGTAAGGGATTATTTGACATTATTTTTTTTGACGAATTATTTGACATTATTAGTTCTGTATTTGGTTTGATATTCATTAGTCTTCTATGATTCTTTCTGGTTTTGGCAGTTAATATAAGAATGTTTCTTGGATAATTGGTGGTTTTTGAGCAGCAGGATGAGTAAGCTTCCACTTTTATCTTTAGGGAAAGCATAACTAGCATTCGCCTTGTAGAAAATTAATATTATTCTTCTTCCGGGGCTAGAATAAGGGGTTCTGGAAAATTTGCATGCATATATAATTTTTCCAACTAGAAAGAATTTATTATGGTTTTTTGGGAATTCTATTTTGGATCCAATGAAGGGAACTTTGAAATTACATTTGTGAAGACAAGTTGGTATCCATGCTAGTCACCAATAACTTTTAGTTTTGCTAATATTATGATGGTTCTGTGAGCTTTTGCATATATTGAATTTGTACCTACAAACTTATGATATATTGTTTTGTGCATTGCTGGCTAATGTATTGTCATATGCTAGTTCTGTTCAATTTTATTGTTTCAACCAATATCATGAAATAAAAGTTTACAAGACCAAATGGTTAAACTTTTCACTTTGCTATTCATTCAGGTAAAAAAAGATTACAGGATCTGTTGCTTAAGAGAGAAAATCGTGTTTGTGCAGATTGTAGTGCTTCAGACCCCAAATGGGCGTATGTTTAATCAACTTAATATTCTCTTTACATTTTATCTATTGCAATTTGTCTTTAGTGTCTACTCAATGTCAAGCAAAAATCTGCTAATCTATGTTTTCTGATTTGTGCACTGATTGTGCACCCTATCTTTTTCTTATATTAAAATCCGATTTGTTCCCCTAGTTTACTTAGATCAGACTATTGGTGAGACCGTGAGATTGGTTCTGTAAAGGCTAGAGCTTAACACTTTGCTTAGCCTTCTCTTTACCAATTGTATATATTTGCTTCTGGGCTTTCTCTTGGCTTTCTCTTATAATTACTCCCTAAGCCTTTATAAGCATGTCCTATTAGCTTACTAAGCATCAACTTTATAACACTTAAACAGGTAACGTAATATGTGATGATGGTCGATAAGAATCTGTAGAGTTGAGTTGGTCCGCACAGTGCTTTTTTGTGAACTATGGTGACTGATGAAGTCGAACCAGTTCCATCTAGAGATAGGTCCAACTGCAGTCACTGTACATCTGAGACTAGTTATATCGCTAGTCAAATACTATTAGCTTGCAGTATTTACAAATTTAGAGATTTTGGAAGTACCATTTGATTTCTAGTTCAAAAATAAAATATGGGTTGAAAATCTCTGGTCAGCTAATATTGGAGTGTATATATGTTTGAAATGTTGCGCCGTGCACAGAAAACTTGGAACTGGTATTTCAAAGGTAATCCTTTACTGTATAATTCTGTCATCCTTCTTCGCCATCTCAATGACTTGCCAAAATGGGTTCCTGCCTATCATAAAAGTGTACTGAATGCATTTAGTATGTTTCTATTGAAGAATTTTATTTCCTTCAAACTATCACGAGGCAAATACCTGTGGAACAACTACTATGCAAAATGTAGAAAATATGAATCAATTCAGAAATGATTGGGAAGTTTCTGTACAACACTTGTAATATTTGTTTCCTAGTTCACACACACTTTGGGCAAAGACAACTGATTTTGGAAGCGGAACACGAACTTATTTCCGCTATTCCGGATTCTTATTGAGCGGAAGCCCCCAAAAAGGGTTTTCAAAAAATGGATGATCGGATGAGCGGCGAGTTCGGTTTGTTAAGATGAAGCTAGTGAGCCTCGCGAAGGTGCGGTGGAACGGTTTTGAGTCTTTATACTGTATTTTATCTCGGAAAGGCTATTCCCTCGTCCATAGCTAGACTGTGATAGAGTTCAACGGCGAGCAAAAGCGGAAAGTAGCTTTAATCTTAGTAATTAGTATTAATTTAGAGCATTTCCAAGAGACTTCTCATCTTTACTCTAAATATAATATATAATATTGGCTCAATAGTGTGTTAATATGTGTTATTCTCCAACAATGCTCTTTATATGAACTCTTAATTAATTTTTTAATATTAAATGGAAGTTGAATTCATAAAGGCCAAAAGATAGTGGAGAGAGAAAGAAATTGTTTTCATTAATATATAATATAATATTATTTAAGAGTGGGAAAGAAGTTATTAAAAGTGAGGGAGAAGAGACTCTTAGTGAATTTAAGAGCCACTAAGAGTCTCTTGGAGTAAAAAAAATCATCTTATTCCTCAAATTCCAAGTTAAGAGGCTATTGGAGATGCTCTTAGAATAACTAACAGGCCTGTACATGCCTACTTAAAGGCTTCATCTCCCTATTATATGTATATACTTAGAGTTTTCTCTAAGTTAATATGGTATCAGAGCCAGCCTCTCAGAACTAGTCCTTGCCCATAATTTGATCTCAGTTAGCCACAGAAAACATGTCAGAAAATTATGAAATCAGTGACGCCGATACTGTTGTTCCCACATCCAGTTATCAAATCCCAGCCACTAAAATAAACCACTCTGAATCCCATTATGTCCAGATTACTACCATACGACTGAATGGGTTGAATTTCTTGAGATGGCCGCAATCGGTGAGGATGTACGTGTGTGGGAGAGGCAAGATGGGTCACTTGACGACAACTAATGCCAATTACGCTATGTGAGATGCAGAGAACTCCATGATTATGGCTTGGTTAGTAAATTCTATGACCAAAGATATTAGTGCTAACTATATGTGTTATTCAACAGTAAAAGAATTATGGGATAAAGTAACTCAGATGTACTCTGATAAGGGAAATCAGTCCTAATTATTTGAACTACAATTGAAACTTGTTAATATTAAGCAATGTGATGAGGATGTTACAAAATATTTCAACTCTTTGATGAGGATCTAGCAGAATCTTGATCTCTTTGATGACTATGAGTGGGAGAGCAGTAAGGATCTCGCTCACCATAAGAAGAAAATGGAAGCTATGCGAATCTTCAAATTCTTTGCTGGACTACATGTTGAATTTGATGAAGTTCGTGGACGTATTATCGGTAGGCAGCCCTTACTCCTGTTAGGAGAAGTATTTTCTGAAGTCAGGCGTGAGGAAATTCGTAGAAATGTCATGCCTAGAAAAAGGCAAGTGAACATAAGATTCTGCCTTTATCTCTAATGCTAATGCTGCTCACTTCTCTGAAAGGCAGCCTATGCCTAATGGTCGAGCACGTGTTTGGTGCGATCACTGTAACAAAGCGAGACATACTCGTGAAACATGTTAGAAATTACATGGAAAACCGGCGGACTGGAAGAGCACACGAACTAATGCAAAAAAGAAAAACCCCGCGCTCATATCCCTACTGCTAACGAAGCCTCAGCTTCAAATTTGAATAATATTCTCAGCAAGGAATAGCTTGAACAAATTCTGAATTTGCTGAAATCTGATTCCAAGTCTAGTGCTCCTCGAGTTGCCCTGGCGCAAACAGGTAGAAATTACAATGCTTTTTCTAGTACGTATCTTTACACCATGGATCATCGATTTTGGTGCCTCCGATCATATGACAAATAATTTCACATTTTTTAATTCCTATTTTCCTTGTTCTGGCCATGACAAAGTTCGTATTGCAGACGGTAGTTTTTCATCAACTGCAGGAAAATGATCTATAAAAATATCCAACAATATCAAATTGAAATTTGTTCTTCATGTCCCTAAATTATCTTGCAACCTTCTTTCTGTTAGCCAACTCTCTAAGGATTCTAATTGTTGTGTTATTTTCTCTGATTCTTACTGTGAGTTTCAGGACCAGATTTCGGGGAAGACGATTGGCAGTGCTAAAATGATCAATGGCCTCTATTATTTTAATGACAATTATCACGAGTTTAGACAAGTTCAAGGTCTCAGTGGTAGTACTAGTTTTGGTTCTTCTTTTTAAAACAATAATGCTTTGGCATCAACGTCTAGGACACCCTAGTTTTCCATATTTGAAACATCTTTCCCTGGTCTTTTTAAGGATGTAGAGCTAAAGTCTCTTTATTGTGAACATTGTTTTCTTTCCAAAAGTCGTCGTATTCCCTACAAATCTATCGGATATTAAATGTCTCGTCCTTTTTATCTCATTCAAAGATGTGTGGGGACCTTCAAAGGTTACCACTTTAACCGGAAAAAAATGGTTTGTCACCTTCATAGATGACCATAGTCGTTTATGTTGGGTATATCTTATGAATGCAAAATCTGAAGTTGGGAAATTGTTCAAAGATTTTCATAAAATGTTTGAAAATCAATTTCAAAGTAAAATAAATATTCTTCGAACCGATAATGGTACTGTACACCCCCCAACAAAATGGTATAGCAGAGCGAAAAAAATCGTCATCTACTGGAAGTAAGTCGAGCTTTAATGTTTACAATGAATGTACTCAAATATCTATGGGGGGATGTCGTTCTTACTTCATGTTGTTTAATAAATAGAATATCTACTCGTGTGTTGAACTATCAAACTCCTGTTAGTTGTTTTAAAAAGAAATTCCCAGCAAGCCGTTTAATCTCCAAACTTCATCCAAAAATATTTGGTTGCACAGCTTTCGTTCACGTTCCTTCACAATTTCGTTCCTAGAGCAGAAAAGTGCATTTTTCTGGATTATGCTTCCAATAAGCAGGGCTATAAGTGCTGGAATCTGATAACAAAAAAATTTCATGTAAGAATAGATGTAATTTTTCTCGAGAAAAAACCATATTTCTCCAAAACGCAGGGGGTAGAAGTTACGAGGATCAGTTTTGGAACCTTAATAGTTCTTGTCCTATACCAAGCATTTACTTATTACCTGATTATAACTACCATCAAACTCTAAATGAGGGTTCAAGCATTCCGACTCATAATAATGTCGGGGCTCCAAATTCTCCACATGTTGAGACACAAGCAGAAGTGCCTCCTGAACTACTTGTTTATACTCGATGACGATTTCATCAAAATAAGGCAGAGCCCATGATTGTTCCACTCCAGTCGTCTAATTCGGAAACTGGTAACTTGGATACATCAGGTAATTCTCCTCTTAATAGTCATAATCATGGTACTCCTGCATTTTCTGATTTAGAACAGCCTATTGCACTTAGAAAAGGGACCAGATCTTATACTCAACACCCTATTACAAAACATCTATCGTACCATAGGCTATCTGATCCTCATAAAGCATTTACTTATAATATTTCTGATGTTTTTGTTTCAAGAAACATTAAGGAAGCACTTGCTGATCCGAATTGGAAATTAGCGGTTTTCGAAGAGATGAGAGCTCTTCTTAAGAATAATACATGGGAGGTTGTCGATCTTCCCCGGGGAAAAAAGACAGTTGATTGTAATTACAGTAAAATATAATGTTGATGGCAGTGTCGAAAGATACGAAGCGAGGCTGGTGGCAAAAGGCTTTACTCAAACTTATGTCACCGATTATCGAGAGACCTTCGCACCTGTTACTAAGTTGAAATCAGTACGCATTTTAATTTCTCTGGAAGTTCAAAATGATTGACCCTTATATCAGCTTGACATAAAAACGCAATTCTGAATAAGGATTTGGAAGAAGAGGTGTTCATGGAGCTACCTCCTGGTTTGGGAAATATAGATATGGTAAAGTATGTAGGCTGAAAAAATCCATATACGGCCTAAAGCTGTCCTCACGAACCTGGCTTAAACGATTTGGGGAGGTTGTAAAATGACATGTCTATAAGCAGAGTCAGGAAGATGATGGCATGTTCTTCAAACACTCAAATAGTGGAAAAAGGTAATTTTAATCATCTATATTGATGATATAGTTTGATAGGAGATGATTACACAGAAATCCAAAATATAAAAGGTCAGTTAGCGAAAGAATTTGAAGTAAAAGATCTTGGAAATCTCAAATATTTCCTTGGTATGGAATTTGCACGTTCTAAAGATGGGCATGTTGTCTCACAACGCAAGTATGTTTTGGATCTTTTACATGAAACTGGTCTATTTGGATGCAGACATGCTGAAACACCTATGGAAGCCAATGTGAAGCTTCGGCCTGCAATCTTTGAAGAGCAAGTGAACAAAGAGCAGTATCAATAGCTTGTGGAAAAATTGATATATTTGTCTCACACTCGGCCAGATATTGCATTTGCAGTAAGTGTGGTAAGTCAATTTATGCATAATCCTGGAGTTCAACATTTTGATGTTGTCAAGAGGGTGCTACGATACTTAAAAGGTACACGGGATTGTTGTTTAGAAAAAATGAGTTTCTTGAAATAGAAGTTTACACCGATGTTGATTGGGAAGGAAGTGTTACTGATAGAAGATGAACTTCGGGATATCGTACTTTTGTAGGAGGAAACTTAGTAACTTGGCGCAGCAAAAATCAGAGTATGGTGGCACGAAGTAGCGCTGAAACTGAATTCAGAGCAGTTGCGCTTGGCATTCGTGAGATATTGTGGATTAAAAGACTTCTGGAAGAGCTAAGGATGAGAATAAAATTATCAATGAAGGCATATTATGACAAGAAGTTAGCAATTTTGATAGCTTATAATCCAGTTCTCCACGAAAGGACAAAACATATTGAAATTGATAAGCATTTTATAAAAGAGAAACTGGAGAATGGACTAGTCTGTATGTCGTATGTTCCCACTGGAGACAAGATTGTTGATATTCTCACCAAAGCATTACCAATAAAACAATTTGAGAACTTAGATGGAAAGTTGTCCATGAAAGATATCTTCAGTCCAGCTTGACGGGGAGTGTAGAAAATATGAATCAATTCAGAAATGATTGGGAAGTTACTGTACAACAGCTGTAATATTTGTTTCATAGTTTAGAGATAACGTTCCCTGATTCTTAGGGATTGTTCTTAGTTGAATCTTAGGAATTAGTATTAACTTAGAATAATTAACAGGCATGTATATGCCTACTTAAAGGCTTCATTTCCCTATTATATGTATATACAAGAGAGTTTTTTCTAAGTTAATACAAAGAATTATTATCAGAGTTCTGACTAGCAACACAGGCTTGTCATTTTATTTAGGTTAGGTTTAAACAGAGATTTCTATTGTAATACAGTATTCTTAATTAGGTAAATTCATTAAAGTAATTTAAAATGGTGGAAGAACTACTATGCAAAGAATTATGATCGGAGTTCTGGCTGCTTTGTTACTAGCCTTAAAATTGGACCGTTGGATCTCGCTATCCATATTAACATTTTCATTTTCTCAAACATGTTGCGAGTAACTGTACATAGGTGTCGAACTCAACACCAGTTTACAATTTGCACTCTTAGGAGAGGCACCTATAGCACCAGACAAGCAGCTATTTGGTCTAATGGTACACGAACTTGTATGTCGTTAACTCTTTTTACTATCAAAAGTCATAACTCAATCACTTCTATATAGTATTAAGATAGAAATGGAATAGATAATAATCTTTCATTATGTAGATCTAGAATCTGCAAAATTATTTTAGTTCTTTTGACCCCATGATCAGTGGAGCAGTATGATTTTTTTACATATTTCGAATGTCAAGTTGGCGATTTTCCTAAGTTGTGTGACGCCCTCCAAACCCGGGGTCCTAGGTTTGGGAGTCACTGACCAATTACCGCTAACTATCCCATTATAAAATAATATAAATATGCACCTGACCCCACTGACATTCCACGGATCGTACTTAGGCTATAGTGTAAAACAAGAACAAACACAAATTAACATTTATTATAGACCATAATGTTGCTACTAGGATAGTTCAATAAAAAGTTACACTAAGGAACATAAGTCTCACAAAGTTTTACAAATTTATTTAATTATACAATCTAACTACCCCTTACTCCATCATGGAACTACCAACCCGATCTGGCTCTTGGGGCCTGTCTCTCTGAAGTCTTCTTCTCCTGCCCCGCAAAACCGCGTGGGTATGGATAGGTTTCATCCTCAGTCTTAGCTGAAATATTTAGAATAACAGCACAAGAGTGAGCCAATAAAGAGCTTAGCAAGTATAATAACCTGGATTTATATTGAAACAGTAAATAGCAATGTATACTGTCTGAATCATGAGCAACCTCACAGAGTATAACTAACAATTATCTTTTCTCTTTACCTGGATAATTCCATAATCTGAATGCCAAGAATGGCGATCAACAATAAATAGGATTGGACGTTAGAATTTGTACTACAATCCGCTGATCAGCCGGAATGAAGTTCACTACTATAGGGTACTCAGGCACACATTGGCCTATAATGATGGACTAGTCCCGCTAGCCTCTTACATAACTGGACTAGTTCTGCTAGCCTCTTACGCGACTAGACTAGCCCCGCTAGTCTCTTACGTCAATATTAAATCCTTGAAATAGCATTCCAGAACAATCAAAATGCCTGAATATTGGTATATCGTCAACACCCGTTCTAGGTAAACCCAATTCTGAAGACAAGGTATGACCTCGACCATCCCAATCAAATCACCTATCTAAATCAGGTCAAAACGCACAGATAATTGGAACTTCAGTTATCCATCTTAAAGTAACAAGGATATTACATCTGAATAAAGAATATAATCAAGCTTGGAAAGAAAAGGTAGATTATTGCTTGACAGGATTAAAATAAGAAGTACTTGTCACGATAGAGAAGTAACAGAATTATTTATGAAATATTCCTGACCATTTGAATATGTGAACATTTATCTATTCTGAACTTAAAATATGGAAGAATAACTTGTCTGATATGTGTTAGGAATAAATTCTATTATTGCTAGCTAATCCTGGCTCGTATCGCCTCGTCTGACTTGTATCTACATGTGATGGTACAAACCTGGACAATTCTGTAAACTTAGCCTCATATTCAGCCACTATTAAGTTCTCTTGTTTCAAATTCAAGAATTTTAATTCCATCTAATTCTGCATATATTGAGGGAAATACTTTTCCAGGAACAATGATGTAAATCTCTCCTAGGTGACGATTTCGGTTCCTTCAAAATTTCTTTTAGATTCTCACCAATAATTTACATGTGACGACCTCCAAACCCGGGGTCGTAGGTTTGGGATTCACTGAGCAATTATAGCTAACTATGCCAACTTCCTCCAAAATCTATTACACAAACTCTTAACATATCTTCAATTATTTGAATTTTTCTTTCACTCTTCCCATCTGTTTGAGGATGGTATGCCGTACTCATATTTAATTTGGTTCCAAGACGGTCTTGAAATTGCCTCCGAAATCTTGAATTAAAATGCGGATCTTGATCGGATACAATTGAAACAGGGACTCCATGGCATATCACTATTTCATTTAAATAAAGTTGCACCAACTTTTCTGATGAAAATATTTCATTAATCGGGAGGAAATATGCTGACTTTCTCAATCTATCAATAATGATCCATATCACATCATGATTGGTTCTGGTTCATGGTAATCCTACCACAAAATCAATTGCGAGGTGTCCCATTTCCATTCGGGAATTCCTAAGGGTTGTAGAAAGCCGTTAAGTCTTTGATGTTTTGATTTTACACTTTGGCAGGTGTAACATTTACTTACCCATTCTGCAATATCCTTATTCATATTAAGCCACCAAAAGTTTTCCTTCAAAGCTTGATAATTTTGGTAATTCCAGGGTGGATTGAATACCTGGAATTATGAGTGTCATGCAAAATTTCATCTTTCAGTTCAGCCATATTAGGTACCCAAATTCGAGAAGAGAATCTCAAAATCCCTTTATCACTCTTTTGACCCAATATTTCTTCCCCAGTTAAGCTATCTCTTTCATAAATCACAACTTTTTCTCGACATTTTCTAATCTTCTCAAAGCAATGTTGGTTGAAATGTCATTGAGTAGGCCATGTCTGTCGCAAGACTCGAAACACAAATCTCAATTTCCAACTTCTCAAACACTTTCACCAACTCGTTTAATGAAGTTATCATGTTCAGCTCTCTTTCCTACTCAATGTATCTGCCACCGCATTTGTCTTTCCTGGATAATAGGTAATAGAACAATCATAATCATTTATTAACTCCAACCATTGTCTCTATCTCACGTTAAGTTCTTTTTGGGTAAAAATGTACTTTTGGCTTTTGTGGTCGGTGTAAATCTCACACTTTTCACCATATAGGTATTGTCTTCAAATCTTTAATGCAAATACTATTGCAGCTAATTCCAAATCGTGTATAGAATACTTTTGCTCATAAGGTTTTAGTTGTCTAGAAGCATACGCAATTATTTTGTCATGTTGCATCAAAACACACCCCAATCCTTTATGAGACACGTCACTAAAGATAATAAAGTTCCCTTGGTCGTCCGATAAAACCAATACAGGTGCGGTGACCAATCTTTACTTAGTTCCTGAAAACTTTCTTCACATCTTTCATTTCATTCAAACTTTTCGTTCTTTCGGGTCAACTTTGTCAATGGCGTGGCTATTTTGGAAAAATCTTTAACAAATATGTGATAGTACCCGGCCAATTCCATAAAACTTCTGACTTCAGTTGGTGTTTTCGGTCTTTCCCAATTCATAATGGCTTCAATCTTTGTTGGATCTACCTTGATACCCTCACTACTTATAATATGTCCAAGAAATTGTACTTCCTTCGGCCAAAATTCACATTTAGAAAACTTTGCATATAACCTCTCCTTTCTTCAGATCTTTAAAACTATTTTCAAATGATTTGCAAGCTCCTCCTCATCTTAGAGTATAGCAAGATATCATCTATGAAGGCAATCACAAACTTGTCCAAATATTTCTTCAAGACTCGATTCATTAAATCCATAAAAGCAGCTGGTGCATTAGCTAATCCAAACGCCATTACGAGGAATTCATAATGTCCATACCTTGTGCGAAATGTTGTCTTCGGAATGTCTTCTGACTTGATTTTTAACTGATGATAACCCAATCTCAAATCTATTTTATAAAACTATTCAGCCCCCTTCAATTGGTCAAAAAGTCATCCTTGGCAGAGGATACTTATTTTTAATGGTCAGCTTGTTAAGTTCCCGATAATCAAAACACAGTCTCATGCTTCCATCCTTCAAGAAGTAACTAGCAAAATCAGTTTTCTGATCTACCCCAACCTTTGCTAAAGCAAAATCCTTTTCCATCTCTTTCAACCAAATCTTTACTTTAGTTGGATCCACGGAACCCTCAAACTCTGGTGGCTTCACGGCTTGGAATGACTTAAAAGTAACAGTAGGTGTTGGTTGTGAGGTTGTTGTGGTTGTTGTTGTAACAGTTGTTGTTGTTGAAGTTGTTGTTTTTGTTATAACTGTTGCTGCATCGTAGCCATTTTTGGTTGCATGAGGTTTAGCATTTGGTTCATAGCTGGGTCGATATGACCCTCAAGATTATTATTCGTGTTTCCTGACCTGGTCTTTCGCTTAGGTGCCATACTCTGGTGATTGAACAAACAACATATTTAGAAATTTATCAAATAAGTGAAAATGAAGACATATTACCTCTCTCTTCTCTCTTTTTTTTCAAAATATCTTGTTTGTTGTCTCATAAATCCAAAAACAGGGTACAACATAGTTTAAGACTCGTAAAAAAGAAAATCTAACTGAGGGAAAGAAAATTAAATCATCAATATATCATAAGAGTACTGACTGAACACACCAAAACACGTCATCATATATAACCAACACACCAGCAACAGGTGTGAATGCTTGATACAGGCTACATAGTACTACAAACTACTAACTGATATTTCTAACTCTTAACCAAAAGTGTGAGGTATACATACCTAACCCCATTATCACACTACAGTCTATAACATGCCTCTATATACATATCATACACATATCTCACACATAACACCACTCAAAATAACCAACTCGTCAGTGGTCCGGCTAGGCTCTCGGTCCTACCTCATGTTAGAGTGCGTCTAGTATAGCCCTAGCAATCTTAACTGCATGAAGATAATCCGCGTAAGTATAATCACCCTCATGAGCCAACGCGTCTAACTCTCGAATAACAGTCTTGTCAATCATCTTGATCCTCTCACGAAGGAAATGGCCTGGCTCCATAGCTCTCATATATGAACCTTCCTCTCGTCGATCAAACATACCCAATACCTCAGCACATTGGCCTCACAAGTAGTCATGTCCCTTACTCAAATAAGCATAGTATCGATAAGAAACAATATGGGACTCCCTAATATGGCCTATGGATGCCCTAGAACTGGCTCCAAATGCTTATGTTATCCCATCATGTGCCATAACGGGACCTGAATCCAAATGTATACCCCGAATGACCGGCTGGTCAACCTCCTATGCCACTCCCACTACCTCCATAACTAGAATCTGAACTACGGGTACATGGGCTATAGGGGCCTGTACAATCATTAGTGCTGGTACAGGTTGGTATCAGAGTTGTAGGTTACTGGTCCCTGAAACAAGAACAGTAGAGTTAAGATTAGATAAGAAGATCACATGAGATAGGAATATGATTACAATGACTAGTATCGAGTTATGAGTAGGGTAAGAATATTGTTTGAAGGGTTAAAATTTTTTTTGGATTTTAGAAATAGATGGTTGATTTTTCTTTTATACCATGATTATTTTAGCAGATGGAGACTTCAGCAGAGCCTCGTCTACGTAAACAGCTACCTATCCCTCCAGTTCCAATAGCACCAGCACCAGCACCAGTAATTGTATAGACCCCTATAGTCCCTCTACCCGTAGTTTAGATTCCAGTTATGGAGGTAGTGGGAGAGGCACAGGAGGTTGACCAGCCGTTCGTTCAGGGTATACATTTGGATCCAGGTCCAGTTATGGCGCAGGAGGGGATAGCAGAAGCATTTGGAGCCAGTTCTAGGGCATCTATAGGCCAGATAGGGGAGCCCCATATTGTTCCTTATCGATACTATGCTTATTTAAGTGAGGGACATGACTACTGAAAAGTCCAGTGTGCTGAGGTATTGGGTATGTTTGATCGACGAGAGGTAGGTCCTTATATGGCAGCTATAGAGCCAGACCAATTCCTTCGTGAGTGGATCAGGCTGATTGACAGGACTACTACTCGAGAGGTAGACGCGTTGGTTCATGAGGGTGATTATACTTGCTCAGATTATTATCATACAGTTAGGATTTACAGGGCTATACTAGACGCACTTTGACATGAGGTAGGACCTGGAGCCTAGAAGGATCGCTGACGAGTTGGTTATTCAGAGTGGTATAATGTGTGAGATATGCGTAAGATATGTATATAGAGGCATGTTGTAGACTGTAGTGTGATAGTGGGGTTAGGTATGTATACCTCACATTTTTTATTAGAAGTTGGATATATCAGTTAGTAGTTTGTAGTACTATGTACCCTGTATCAAACATTCACATCTACTGTTGGTGTGTTGGTTATATATGATGATGTGTTTTGGTGTGTTCAGTCAGTACTCTTATGATACATTGATGATTTAATTTTCTTTCGCTTAGTTAGATTTTCTTATTTACGAGTCTTAAACTATGTTGTACCCTATTTTTGGATTTGTGAGACAATAAGCAAGATATTTTGGAAAAAAAAAGAGAAGAGAGAGGTAATATGTCTTCATTTTTACTTATTTGATAAATTTTTAAATATATTGTTTGTTCTATCACGAGAGTATAGAACCTAAACGAAAGACCAGGTTAGGAAACACGAATAATAATCTTGAGGGTCATACTGACCCAGCTATGAACCAAATGCACCCAGATATGAACCAAATGCTAAACCTCATGCAACAACAAATGGCTACGATGCAGCAGCGGTTACAATAACTTCAACAACAACAGCTATTGCAACAACCACAACAACCAACACCTACTGTTACTTTTAAGTCATTCCAAGCCGTGAAGCCATCAGTGTTTGAGGTTCCGCGGAACCAACTAAGGCAGGGATTTGGTTGAAAGAGATGGAAAAGGCTTTTGCATTAGTAAAGGTTGGGGTGGATCAGAAAACCAATTTTGGTAGTTACTTCTTGAAGGATGGAAGCATGAGACCGTGTATTGATTATCGGGAACTTAACAAGCTGACCATTAAAAATAAGTATCATTTATCAAGGATTGATGACTTGTTTGACCAACTAAAGGAGGCTGAATGGTTTTCTAAAATAGATTTGAGATTGGGTTATCATCAGTTAAAAATCAAGTCAGAATACATTTTGAAGACAGCATTTCACACAAGGTATGGACATTATGAATTCCTTATAATGGCATTTGGATTAGCTAATGCACCAGCTGCTTTTAGGTATTTAATGAATCGAGTCTTTAAGAAATATTTGGACAAGTTTGTGATTGTTTTCATAGATGATATCTTGATATTCTCTAAGATAGAGGCGGAGCATGCGAATCATTTGAAAATAGTTTTAGAGATCTTAAAAAAGGAGAGGTTATATGCAAAGTTTTCTAAATGTGATTTTTGGATGAAGGAAATACAATTTATCGGACATGTTATAAGTATTGAGGGTATCAAGGTAGATCTAACAAAGATTGAATCCATTATGAATTAGGAAAGACCGAAAAAACCAACTGAAGTCAGAAGTTTTATGGGATTGGCTGGGTACTATCATAAATTTGTTAAATATTTTTCCAAGATAGCCACGCCATTGAAAAAGTTGACCCAAAAGAACAAAAAGTTTGAATGAAATGAAAGATGTGAAGAAAGTTTTCAGGAATTAAAGCAAAGATTGGTCACCGCACCTGTATTGGTTTTACCGGAAGACTAAGGGAACTTTATTATCTTTAGTGATACTTCTAATAAAGGATTGGGGTGTGTTTTGATGCAACATGACAAAGTAATTGCATATGCTTCCATACAACGAAAACCTCATGAGTAAAAGTATCCTACACACTTTTTGGAATTAGCTGTAATAGTATTTGCATTAAAGATTTGGAGACACGACCTATATGGTGAAAAATGTGAGATTTACACCGACCATAAAAGCCTAAAGTACATTTTCACCCAAAAAGAACTCAATTGAGACAGAGACGATGATTGGAGCTAATAAAGGATTATGACTGTTTTATTAACTATCAACTAGGAAAGGAAAACGTGGCGGCTGATGCATTAAGTAGGAAAGAGTGGCTAAACATGATAATTTCATTAGACGAATTGGTGAAAGAGTTCGAGAAGTTGGATATTGAGATTTTTGTTTCGAGTCATGCGACGGACATGGCCTACTCAATGACATTTCATCCAACATTGCTTAAGAAGATCTGAAAATGTCAAGAAAAAGTTATGGTCTATGAAAGGAATAGCTTAACCGGGGAAGAAATAGCGAGTCAAAAGGATGATAAAGGAATTTTGAGATTCTCTTCTCGAATTTGGGTACCTAATATGGCTGAATTGAAAGATGAAATTTTGCAAGACGCTCATAATTCTAGGTATTCAATCCACCCAGAATTACCAAAATGTATTGAGATTTGAAGGAAAGGTTTTGGTGGCCTAATATGAAGAAGGATATTGCAAAATGGGTAAGTAAATATTACATATGTCAAAGGGTAAAAGTAGAACATCAAAGACCTAAAGGCTTACTACAACCCTTAGGAATTCCCGTATGGAAATGGGAACACCTCACAATGGATTTCGTGGTAGGATTACCAAGAACCAGAACCGGTCATGATGCGATATGGATCATTATTGACAGATTGACAAAGTCAGCACATTTCCTCCCGATTAATTAAAGATTTTCATTAAAAAGGTTGGTGCAACTTTATTTAAATGAAATAGTGATATGTCATGGAGTCCCCGTTTCAATTGTATCCGATCGAGATCCGCGTTTCAATTCAAGATTTTGGAGGCAATTTCAAGACCGTCTTGGAACCAAATTAATTACGAGTACGACATACCATCCACAAATAGATGGGCAGAGTGAAAGAATAATTCAAACAATTGAAGATATGTTAAGAGTTTGTGTAATAGATTTTGGAGGAAGTTGGGATAGTTAGCGGTAATGGGTCAGTGACTCCCAAACCTAGGACCCTGGGTTTGGAGGGCGTCACAAGTTGCACTATTTTTACTTCATGATGTAAGTTGAATTGAATAAACTTGCAAACATGACAGGTTATGTCTGTGACCTTAGATGAATGGATGATCTGATGATGAAATTAATTATATAGTTGATATTGGAGCAAATTCCTTTGCAAATTCGATATATTAGGCATATTTCCCTGAGGAAGTTTCAAAACCTGAACCAAATGCTAATAATGAGGAATGTTCGAAGTTCATGAGGTTAGATGGCTTATCGTTACATCATTTCTTCTTTCCAGTCTCTTAAAATTCCATTAGGGCGAACTTTATACATCAAAACTAATTAGATCTTTACCTCATTTCTTCTTTTCAGTCTCTTAATATTTCATTTAGTGCGAACTTTATACATCAAATTAATTAGCTACCTGCTATAAACCGACCCCTATACAATATATTACCACCATGCTTCTTTGTGAGTGTATGTGCCCGCTTTCGCGAGCCTAGGGCTTGTATCATCTACTTAAGGTGGCAATGTATTAGAGTTGAACTCTAATTAGTAATTTTATGTGTACAATTATGATGTTTGCAGCATTAAGTTCATATAAGTACATAGAATGAATCACTTAAAAATTTGGCAATCAAGTAGGCTGAAATACTAGTTCCAGTTTGAACCGTGAGATTTATTTTCTAAAAAATAACCTACTTCTGTGATGCATGTGTTCAGTTCACAGTAGCAGGCCCTGATTTAAAAAAGTTTATATATGTTCCAAACTTATAAGAGAAAGATAATATAATGCAAAATGTGTCAGCTCTTGGCCTTGCTCTTTATATTCATCAAGCCCTTCATTCCAATCTGCTAGTAAATTTTTAGTTTGTGCCCCATCAAACTGATATTTTTAACAATGATGATGTCTTCTTAGTGCACTTTGTATACCAAGCTGTTTATATGCTATTAAATTTTGAAAGCTGCTGCATTTTCTGTTTATAATCTGCTGCTTTTTCCTCCGTAAATAATTTGAAAGAGATAAAGATCAAAACAATATACGAGATAAACATGGTCTAACATTGGGGCTGAGCTTCAAAGATCCGGGATAATCTGCTGCTGTTTATGATCATGTATTGGACCGTTTTCCAAAATGCCTGTGTACCCTATTTATATAGGGATCAAACCCCACACAGCTCTGTTATTGGTGTTGTATGTGTGTACGTGTGGGCAGTTCTGTTGTTTGTGTGTGTGTGTGTATGTGTGTGTGTGTGAGAGAGAGAGAGAGAGGCGTAGATGTGCATGCTAAATGTGCATAAGAATATGTAAATACATGGATGGAGATGCCTATGCACGAAAAAATAACATGTATGCATATGCAGATCAACACGCATGTTAATGCAATGTGCAGATGCATGAGTTCACATATGTAGAAGATCAAATCAAGATATTGGATGGGATAATGGTCTAACAAATAGGACTGAGCTCAGAAGATATCTCAATTATGCAATTTAGTCTTATAACTTTTGAGATTTCCTGCAATATCTTTCGGTTTGATTTATAATGCCACAATTGAAGCAAAAATCCCCAAACACTGATATTTGCAAGACACTATCACCTCTGATCCATTATTTTTTGATATCTTCTTCTTTCGTTTTCGTTTCAAGGACTTCCTAACATCAAGTCGCACCTTAATTCTCATAAACCCATGCCAGATGCTAGTATTATTTTTGTGATCATACTCTAGAAACTCCCCAAAAAAATTATGTAATTGCTTCCCCACGCCTTTTGACATAAATTCAGCTAGTAAATCAAAAATCTGTATCCACATGTTAAGATGCACCAGTAGTGCTTTCAAAGACTCCTCTCCATTTGGAACTTCAGCTAAAACCAACATTGCATAATCAAATGATCATGATCCTCGCAGCACCCAATTCAAATCTTTTTATGATAAAATTGAAACAAAAAGATGCCTTGTTAAATCTCTTTTGTGTTGATTCTTATTGCAGTTCCCCATACATCAGCCATTTTTGTTCTCGTTGCTCGAATATTAACATTTCTTTCTGCCCTACCACACATAATTCATACTTTTTCTATGTCCTCTTCTACCTCTCATTCAAACATTCACACACTCACACGATTTAGATTCAGATTAAAAATAAAGGACATGAACTAAGAGAAAACATAAAACTCTTACGTCTCATGGAGAGAAATAAAGAGGTTTTTTATAATCATTTTTAGCATAAGTGTGTATAACACTACAAGAAAACAGGGTAAAACTGACCGGACATAACCGACCGACGTCGATTTGGTCACCTTAAAACCGACCGACGTCAGTGGTCGGTTATATGCCAACTAAACCACCGTATCGATGACGTGGCACACATAAAAGCGACCATGGACATGTGGTCGGTTTTACTGGCAAAAAAAATGACACTGTTTTGCTGATGTGTCACTTTTAAAACCGACCACCTACATGTGGTCGGTTATATCCATAAATTCTGCAGGTTAAAACCGACCATATATGGTGGTCGGTTTTGTAGAATAATAAAAACTTAATTTAAAGTACAAAAAAAAGTACCCGTTATAGAGAAAACGGTGTCGTTTTATTCTTCTGCCTAAAACCGACCGCTGACGGTCGGTTTTAACCTATTTTTTTAATTTTTTTGTTATATCCCTCATTTCTTGATTTTGGGCAAAAAATTAAAAAAACAGAGGATTGAAGTGGAGGGGTTTCAGAAAATTGTAAGTTATTTCCATATTTTGTAATAATGTGTGTGTGTTTATATTGGTGGTGTATGTATTAAATATTGTTGTATGTATTTAATGTTTTTATTTTTTTATATAATGTTTGTTGTGAGAATTGAAGTTTGGTAGTAGATAATTTGTAAGTTAGTTTCATTTAGTGTGTGTGTGTGTGTGTGTTTGTGTGTGTTTTATGAAATACATGAATAATTATGAGAGTAATGATAAATTATTTGTTAAATATGTTTTTTTTTAATTTTAAAAAATATTATTGTAGATGGAAACCATTGATCGAAGTTGGATTGGTAATCAATTGCAAAGTGATAAAATTTCATTGACCCCGGAATATAGAATTGGTGTAGCAATTTTTTTTAAAATTTGCTAGCGAAAATGGAATGGAAGATGGTACAATGAAGTGTCTGTGTAAACGTTATAAAAATTTGAATCGGTTAAAGATTGATGATGTTAGATTTCATTTGCTCGCTAAAGGGATGCTTGAGGGTTATACTGTTTGGACGTCGTACGGTAAAAAAATAGGAAAAAAACGTAGTCGAACATCACATCACCGTTATTGTGTTCGGAAACCTTCGAGAGTAGAAGAACCGGTAGATTTGAATGTGATGTTACATGATTTAGCCTGTGAAAATTATCAATTTTATGAAATTACGGATATGGGAACTATGAATGTAGAAGAAGCTCCAAACGATAGTGCTAAAAAATTGTACGAGGTTATTTTTGAAAATGGAGCACCTATTTATCCCGGCAATGCAAAGTACACAAGATTAAGCTTTACCACCAAATTATTGGAATTCAAAAATAACCCGCATTGTAATAATAAAGCTTTTGATAGTTTGCTTAAACTTCTTACAGATGTGTTACCAAAAAAATATACATTACCCGAAAGTTATTATGTAATGAAAAAAATTATGAAGGATTTGAGGGTGAAATATAAAAAAACTGATTTATGTGAGAATGATTCTATGTTATTTTATGGAGATGACAAGGATAAAGTTGTGTGTGATATATATGGTGAAGATCGTTATCGGGATGTTTCTAGGAAAGATGGTAAAAAAATAGCAAAAAAAATCATAAGACACTTTCCTTTGATCCCTCGATTACAACGCTTATATATGTCGGGACATACATCCGATCACATGAGATGGTACAAAAACAGAGATGTGAAAGATGGAGAAATAAGTCATCCCGCGGATGGAGAAGAGTGGAAAAATTTTGACCGCCGGTATCCTTCATTTGCTCAAGAGATTCGTAACATAAGGTTCGGTCTTGCGACCAATGATTTCAACCCTTTTGGCCCTACCGGGAAAAAACATATAGTGTGTCGCCCGTGGTGATAGTTGTCTACAATCTTCCACCATCGATGTGTATGAAAAAGCCTTATATATTCATGACCGATATAGTTCTGGGTCCAAATAGGATTGGAAAAGATATTAATGTTTGTCTAAGGCCTCTCATCGATGAATTGAAGATATTCTGGAATACCGGGGTGAAGACATACGACCAATCTTTGAAACAAAATTTTACAATCAGAGCGGCTATTATGTGGACAGTTAGTGACTATCCCGCTATGAGTATGATAAGTGGGTGGTCGGGCAAAGGAAGGATGGGATGTCAAGTGTGTCTTGGAAGCGTGTAAGGGTTTCAATTAAAATATTGTGGAAAATATAGTTTCTATGGCACGAACCGAATATTCCTTGAATCAAATGATCCACTCCGTCAAAAAAGTAATTTGTTTGATAATGAAGAAAGGAGATTGTTTTGTGGTCATTTATCCGGTGAGGGTGTTAAGGAATTACTTGATGGTTTAGTTTTTCCACCACCCGAAAAGACTAATTCGAAGGCAAGGAGTGTCGGATACGGGGAAGAGCATCATTGGACTCATATCCCAATCTTTTACGAACTCCCTTATTGGTCATCACATAGTTTACGATATTCAATTGACATCATGCATACGGAAAAAATGTTTTTGAAAACATTTTTTTAATGCATTTTTATGTGATTTTATATGCATCTTTAATATGTGATTTTATATGTATTTTAATGTGATTTTAAATGCATTTTTATGTGATTTTATATGCATTTTATGTGATTTTAAATGAGGGTTAATATGTGATTTTATATGTATTTATGTGATTTTAAATGCATTTTTATATGTGATTTTATATGCATTTTTATGTGATTTTAAATGCATCGTTAATATGTGAGTTTATATGTATTTATGTGATTTTAAATGCATTTTTATATGTGATTTTATATGTATTCTTATTTGATTTTAAATGCATCGTTAATTGTTTTAAATGAATTTGTAGGAACAATATGCCGCCATTCTCGAGCGCATGCCCGTGGAGGTTACACAAATGGGTGATCGGGATGAGTCGTGGGATTGGTGGATGGAAGCCTTCGAGGTCCCCCAAGGTACAAAGCCGAAAAAGAATTATGTGGTGGGGTTCCCCAATACTCGGGTCACCGATCTCTTGCCTACACTTGCTACCCGGTACCGAGATTCCACACGGAATATAGCCGGCTCATCCTCATCCGCTCCGAGACAACGTGAAGCCATCCCCGACAATGTATATCTTGTCATCGTGAGGAATGTGCTTACGGAGATCCGTGCTAATCCAAATCGGTTTGCTCGCCAACTTTCTGATGCGGAAATAGCTACATTCGCACGTACTGCTCTCGAGGCCTCGGATCCATCCTCCGATCCTAGCCAAAGGTTGCAATGGAATAACCTTATCGGTGGCGAGACATGCATATCGTGGGCTCCTTGATTGAAGATATCGTCCAAAAGACGGAAGCTCGTATTGCGGAGGTATAATTTTTGACCTTCTTATTTATTTATTTGTTTTCATTCACATGTAAATTTTGTTTCTTTTTTTAACTAGTTTAATTAAACTTGTGTATCTAGAAAAACAATCGGCGTGCTATGGAAGTCGATAAGGATTACACGTCCGAGGATGAGACCTCCGATGATGAGGACTTTGATGATGGCGGCGGTGATGGCGGCGATGATGACGGCGGTGATGGCGGCGGTGATGGCGGTGGATCGTTCGATGTTGATTTGTCGAATTAGTTTACATTGATCGGTTTTAAGACTATTGTAATTTGATGGGTATGGGATGTAATATAATATGTTGTGATGGTTTGATACTTTGTCGGTTATTTAGGATTGCTTATAATGATGTAATGATACGGTTTAATCTTCCGGTTATCGGAGTTTGTGAATGTTTGCGTTGGATTTAATTACTATGGTTTAATTGTGAAATTTACTAGTTTTTGCAAATGATTTTGAGTAGTATAGTTTAATGATTATCATTGTTGTTTGTTTTGATTGTTTGGTTGTGATTGGATTGGATTTGTGTATTGATTTGGTTTGGTATACAGGGACTGCAGAAAAACCTGCAATTTTTTTTAAAATCAGACCTTAAAACCGACCGTCAATAGGCATAACCGACCACTTTTGACCATTACAAAACCCAGAAAACCGACCATCAGGTGACATAACCGACCACCTTCTTCATAAAACCGACCGTCTCCTTTAGAGGGTGGTCGGTTTTAGGATGGTCGGTTATGACATTTAAGTCAGCTTCTGGTGTAAAACTGACCGATGTGCACACTTTGACCACGGTCGGTTATGAGTTCCAGTCAACAATTTAAAAATAGACATAACCGACCACCAACGGTCGGTTATGACTCAGTGACGTGGTGACACATGTGCACACGTGTTACTACGTGTACACAGTGACCCCATATTTCAGTAAAATGCCCAGGCACTTAACCAACCATAGTGTTGGTCGGTTATGAGGGTTAAACCCGACCAAAAGTCATAACCGACCAGGCTAAAACCGACCACCCCCTGTGGTCGGTTATGACCCTTTTAACCGACCGTTTTGCCACTTAACCAAATGTTTTTTATGGTCGGTTTTGTCCTGTTTTCTTGTAGTGTAAGGTTGCTTTTAATCATAAAACATTTAATTCTGAATCGTATTTTTACAAGCATTTTCAAAAAAATAATAAAATCAGAAATAAATTTAGAAAAAGTTATATTTTTGGCAAGTATTTAATCAAAGAATTAAGTAAAAATATTATTTGTTTTTATACAAGTAAGAATAAAGCACAACTTAATTCTCATAAACCCACTTCAGATGCCAGTATTATTTGTTAAGCCCACCCCATTCTAAATTCATGTTTCCGTTCATGCATAAAGACCAAAATCAAATTCAGTATATCTGAGTTTGCACAAAATATCAGTATATTTGAATTCCACACGTTCTTATATGATACTTGAATTTTTCCTTTTTGCAGGTATGGAAGAGGTATGCATGTCATCAAGTACATAAAATAGAGAAGCATAGAGATGACATCTATTCATGAAAACGTGAATCTCCTGCTACAGTGCCATATGTTTTGAGTATGGTAGGTTGGTTTTCGTCTCTCTGTTTTAGTACCATATAAACAAACTCTGAGAAAAATGCCTTTTTCATGCTAGTTATACATTTTAGAGAATCTTCGCTTGAATTTGCTTAAATCAACATATCAACTTAAAGCAAAATCTATGTTTTATAAAATCAAATCGATAGAAATCTGTTGTTTGGAGAAATTCGTAACAACACAAATTCGGAGGTTGCGGGAATCACGGAGCAAATTATATTGATTTAAAGCTATTTTCACAAAGAACGCGAAGATCACGAGATGAAAGTTGATGAATATTGTATCTGATCTTGTTTGATGATTCATAAAATGCCAGAGAAATAGTATTTATTCTCTCTTATTTCAAACTATTGATCATCCGTAAATAAGAGGCCTATGTACCCTTTTATAGGGGTTCAAGCCACACGTAGTTCTTGGAGGACAAGTTACCTAGACGGGCTAGGGTTTGGCCCGGTCCATCAAAGCCCAGATTTGTTGACCGTTGGATAGTACGTAATAAATACATATTATTCCATGGCCCAAGCCCAATTAGGCTGTAATAGGCTGTCATGGCATTAGGCGAAGATATCTCATTGGTGAAGCACGAGAACACCTAGAGGCCTCACATGCAACCCCTTAGTGTCTGGTCATGTGATGTGGACCCAGAAATATGTAAGTAGTGCTGACCTCGAAGAGGTCCTTCCAAACATAATGTAGTCCCACTAGATTTCCATGATGTACCCCAATAGGGTCATGTAGCAATAAAGTGTTGTAATAATATTCCTTGTGCAGTTGACATGTGATCGTGGACTCTCACTTGTCTCTTCAAGTCTCTTAAAAATATGAGGTGAGGACTCCCCTCCTATTAGTATGGGGACATGCTACCCCTCATATTGATATGGTGGTAGGCCACCCCTCCTAGTAATTTGGAGTCATGCATGATATGAGGAGAGGACTCCCCTCTTAGTGATATGAGGAGAGGACTCCCCTCTTAGTAGTATGAGGAGAGGACTCCCATCTTAATAGTATGAGGAGAGGACTCTCATCTTAGTAGTATGAGGAGAGGACATCCCTCTTAGTAGTATGAGGAGAGGACTCCCCTCTTATTGAGAACCCTATCTTGTTGAGAGGTGGACATGACTCCCTTCCCGATTGAGAGGTGGACAGGACTCCAGTCTTGTTGAGAGGTGCACATGACCCCCTTACTGCTGAAGAGGCGGATTAGACTCACCTCCTAATAAGACGAGGGCATGACTCGCTTTCTTGTAAGAGGAAGGCAGGACTTACCTCCTAGTAAGAGGTGGACATGCCCCCTTCCTGTTGGAGAGGCAGACATGACTCACCTTGTTAAATATATTTGAGATGTCATGTCTAATATGATTTGTGTTTAGTTTTCAGAACTTAACAATAGGACAAATCAGGACTTACTGAAATCATGACTTACTGAAATCAGGACTTACTGGAAGTCAGAACTTAATATCAGAACTTAAGGTCATATCAGAACTTAAGTACGGGAAGACTTTCAGTTAAGGAAGGAAGCTAATTTACAGGAGAAGATCGAGACTAAAACAAAAGAAGATGTGCATGGAAAGAGTTAGAAGACTGGAAGACTTGTAGAAGATATCTGATTGATATATTTTAGGAGACAAAATTGTATTCCATATCAATTAGAATATATCTTGTAACTGTGTAGTACATAAACACAGACTTAGGGTTTACACTATATGTGTTATCGTTATCGAGAAGATTATACATTGTAACCTAGCAGCTCTTAGTGATATTTGTTCATCACTGAGAGAGAACAGTAGTTCATATTATAACAGAGTTTATTCAATATACTTGATCTTTGTTACATACTTGCGTTAAATCGATTTGATTGTATAAACACTGTATTCAACCACCTTCTACAGTGTTGTGTGACCTAACAAGTGGTATCAGAGCTTATCTGTTAACACACATACAGTAAAGATCCAAACAATCATGTCTGAAGAAGCACAAACCCGAACTAAGCCCACCAAAACTCAAGAAACTCAAAACACTCAAACTCACAGTCGATATGAGACTATTAGGATTCCCATACTGAAACCTTCGGAGTATCCCATATGGAAAGTAAAGATGGCTATGTTTCTGGAACCTACAGATCTAGAATACCTTGATAGAATTAATGAAGGACCACATAATCCTACCATGCTCTCTGTTGTAGTTGCTGATCAACTAGCAAAGACCATACGAAAGGAGAAAAGTGAGTACACAGCTGAAGACATCTCATCAATTGCTAAGGATGCAAGGGTAAGGCATTTGCTGCATAGTGCCTAGATAATGTCATGTCAAACATGGTAATTAATTGCAAGACTATAAAGGAGATATGGGATGCTTTGGAGACTAGATGCTAGGGAACTGATGCAATCAAAAAGAACAGGAGAACTATACTCACTCAAGAGTATGAGCACTTTGACTCAAAAGCTGATGAGTCATTAACTGACTTATATGACAGGTTTGTCAAACTCTTGAATGATCTGTCACTGGTGGACAAGGAATATGATCTTGAAGATTCAAATCTAAAATTCCTTTTAGCTCTTCCTGAAAATTGGGATTTGAAGTCTACTACCATAAGAGACAATTATGACCTTACTGAAACTACTCTTGATGAAATTTATGGTATGCTCAAGACTTATGAACTTGAGATGGATTAAAGGAGCAAGAGGCATGGAAGAAAGTCAAGGATAGTTGCTCTTAAAGCTGAGGAGGAATCTCCTAAAGTGACTGCCTCAAAAAGGGGCAAAGGAAAGGCTCTCATCATAAAGTCTGATTCAGAGTCATCATATTCTGATGATGATAATTTAGAAACTGAAAGTTTACCTGAAATGGATGCTGATGCAGAGATGATGCAATTGTGTGCTTTTATGGTGAAGGGTATCACAAAGATAGCCTACAGGAAATTCAGAAAGGGAAAGAAGTTTTCCAAAAAAGGTGTAAGTTCTGATAAGAAAGGTTTTAGAAAGTCTGAAGGCAAAGGAGGAAAGTCTGACAGAGGAGACAACTCAAATGTCAAATGCTACAACTGTGATGAAAAAGGCCACATATCTCCTGAATGCAAGAAAGGAAAAAGTGACAAAGGCAAGGCTCTTGTCACAAAGAAGAAAAGCTGGATAGACACTTCAGATTCTGAAAATGAGGTGAACTATGCCTTGATGGCAAATGCTGATAGCAGCCCTGAAACTGCTGAATTGAAGGTAACTCAAACAACTTATGCTTTTCATACTGATGATATTACTGAGTTGAGATTATATCTTAAAACCATGTTCATTAGTTATAAAGATCAGACTTTAACATATGAAAGATTAACATCTGAAAATCTTGCCTTTAAAAAGAGAAATGACTATTTAGAAAAGGAGTTAGTTTTTCTTCATCCAACTAAGAAAGAAAGAGATGATGCTTTGTATGTTAGAGATGAAGTGTTAAAATTGAATGAATCTCTAAAAGCTGAGTTAGAAAAGGAAAAAGAGATTATCAAAACTTGGACTAACTCTGGAAGAACAACTCAGAATCTTCTAAGTAGTGGAAACTGGAAAGAGGGCTTAGGTTATGGAGATGATAAAAGTGAGAAAGAAACTATTCAAATTGAGTCAATTATTGTTAAACAGACTACTAAGCCAAAGGTAAATCCTGTTAAATTTGTAGCAAAAACTGTAAAGTCTGATTCTGAAAAGATGAATGAGTCTAGGACAGAAGTCAAAGAAAAGTCAACTTCTGACAAACTAAAACAGGATAAACCAGCTGAAGTTAACATAGGCTTAATGACAAAGAAGCTGCTTAAGCATAAGCTGAAAGAGATTAGAAATGTGAAAAAGGTAAAAGAAGGTAGGAAAAATAGGAATGGAAAGGAAGGTGTAAATAAAAGCAATAACTATATACCTGTTCCTAATGCTCTTAGAAAGAAATGTTATAACTGTGGAAACTCTAACCATCTTGCTTCTTTTTGCAGGAAGAATAAAGATATAAACTCTTTACCTCCTAGAATAGGAGTTAAGAGTTAGTCTGTAAGGTTTAAACCAAAAAATCCTTATTTTCATTGTGGTAGTTTATGGAATTCCATTTATACTTGTAAGGAATATCATAGTTTGTACTATGATTATTATCAAATAAAACCTTCTTTAAAGAAAGTTAGTATTGTTCCTTCTAGTGTAAAGTCTGATGCAAAGTCTGATATAAACTCTGATAAACAGGATGTTAGCATAAACTCTGAAATTAAATCTGCTGCAAATGCTAACAAACTTAAAAAGGCCAAATGATCCAAGCAAGTCTGGGTCCTTAAAACTAATCAATAGTGGTCTTTGTGATTGCAGGGTAACAGGAAAAACATCCTAGTATTGGACAGTGGATGTTCAGGACATATGATTGGAAATAAAGCCCTGCTATCAGACTTTGTGGAGAAAGCTGGCCCAGGAGTTTCTTATGGAGATGACAATACGGGAAAAACTCTGGGATATGGCAATATCAATCTTGGGAATGTCATCATTAAAACAGTAGCTCTTGTCTCAGGACTTAAACACAATCTGCTAAGTGTGAGTCAAATCTGTGATAGAGGTTATCATATGGATTTCTTTTAAGAACACTGTGAAGTTGTAAGCAATTCTACAGGCAAAGTGGTTCTGAAAAGTTACAGGCATGGTAACATTTATGAAGCCAGACTTTCAACAAGTTCTGATGGTTCTGCAATCTCTCTATTGAGTTGAGCATCAATTGAAGAAAGCTGGAATTGGCACAAAAGACTCTCTCACTTAAATTTCAACAATATAAATGATCTAGTAAAGAAAGACCTTGTGAGAGTACTTCCAAAATCAGTATTTGCTCCTGATGGCCTTTGTGATTCTTGTCAAAAGGCAAAACAAAGAAAATCTTCATTCAAGAGCAAAACTGAATTCTCAATTCTTGAGCCTTATCACTTATTGCATGTTGATCTATTTGGTCCAGTCAATGTCATGTCAATTACAAAGAAGAAATATGCTATGGTTATAGTGGATGACTTCACCAGGTACACTTGAGTGTATTTCTTGCATAAGAAGAATGAGATTGCATCTACTCTAACTGATCATGTCAAACAACTGGATAAATTGGTCAAAGATTCTGTCAAATTTATAAGAAGTGATAATGGCACTGAGTTCAAGAATTCAATCATGGAAGAGTTCTGCAAAGAGCATAGAATCAAGCAGGAATTTTCTACACCTAGAACTCCACAGCAAAATGGAGTTGTAGAAAGAAAAAACAGGACTCTCATTGAAGCTGCAAGAACTATGCTTGATGAGGCAAAGCTGCCAACCTACTTTTGGGCTGAAGCTATGCAGACTGCTTGTTTTACACAGAATGCTACACTCATCAACAAGCATGGAAAAACACCATATGAGATGGTGAAGAAAAAGAAGCCAAATCTGAAATACTTTCATGTATTTGGCTGCAAGTATTTTGTTCTTAAGACTCATCCTGAACAGCTGTCAAAATTTGATCTAAAAGCTGATGAAAGAATTTTTGTTGGATATATACTTTCCACAAAAGCCTTCAGAGTCTACAATTTAAGAACAAGGGTTGTCATGGAATCTATCAATGTATCTTTTGATGATAAGAAGATTACTGGACTTAAAAATTTCAATGATCATGATCAGCTGAGATTTGAAAATGAAGTTTTAAATTCTGATTCTGTAAATTCTAATGACTTAAACTCTGATCTTGTAAGTTTTGACGGGTTAAATTCTGATGTCATTGAAACTGTGGTAACTACTCCAAGGGAAAATGCACCTGTTCAGGGGGAGCAAACTGAAGATCCTACCACAACTCAAGACTCTCAAGAAGCATCAGAACCTGTCACTGGCTCTTCAAGTTCTGATTCATCAAGTTCTGATTCTTCAAATCCTGAAGAATCTAATTCAAATACTGAAGTCTTAAAGAGCACAACTACAGGGGGAGCATCAGAAAATGCTGATGGAGACAACATGGATCATGGGGGAGGATCCAGTTCTAGAAATTAACTTCCATCTGCAAGGAAGTGGACCAAATCACAAACACCTGACTTAATAATTGGTGATCTGAAGCATGTATCAGAACTAGAACTGCAATATCAAATGAATATCTCTATCATTCTTTTCTATCTCAGACTGAACCAAAGAAAGTGGAAGAAGCTCTTCAAGATGCTGATTAGGTGTAAGAAATGCATGAAGAGTTAAATGAATTTGAAAGAAATAAAGTCTGGACCCTAGTACCATGACCAAAGAACAGATCAATTGTTGTCACAAAATGGGTGTTCAGAAACAAAACTGACAGTGATGGCATAATTACAAGAAACAAAGCAAGGCTGGTTGCTAAAGGCTACTCTCAATAGGAGGGTGTTGATTATGATGAAACATTTGCACCAGTTGCTATATTGGAAGCCATAAGAATCTTTTTCGCTTATGTTGCTCACAAAAAGTTTAAAGTCTTTCAAATGGATGTGAAAAGTGCTTTTCTCAATGGAGAATTGGAGGAAGAGGTATATGTTGAATAACCTCCAGGATTTGAAGATTCAAAATTTCCAAATCATGTCTACAGATTAGACAAAGCACTTTATGGCCTTAAGCAAGCTCCAAGAGCATGGTATGAGACTTTAGCTCAGTTCCTTCTGGAAAGTGGATTTCACAGAGGCACAATTGATAAAACACTGTTCTACCTCAATCATGGAAATGACTTACTTTTGGTACAGATATATATTGATGATATCATATTTGGTTCTACTAATGCCAAACTCTATGAAAGGTTTGCAAAGCTAATGCAATCAAGATATCAAATGAGTATGATGGGAGAACTTAGCTATTTTCTGGGACTTCAAGTCAAGCAAAATGAAGAAGGTACTTTTATCTGTCAATCTAAATACACCAGAAATTTACTGAAGAAATTCGGAATGCCAGATTGTTCAACTGCATCCACTTCCATGGCCACTGCAACCAAGTTAGATAAAGATATTGGTTCATCAGCAGATATTACTAACTACAGAGGTATGATTGGCTCTTTACTCTATTTAACTGCAAGTAGACCTGATATCATGTATGCTACCTGTCTTTGTGTAAGATTTCAGGCTGATCCAAGAGAACCTCATCTAATAGCTGTGAAAAGAATTTTCAAGTACCTCAAGGGTACAGCTGATCTAGGATTGTGGTATCCTAGAGAATCGGATTTTAAGCTAATAGGTTACTCAGATGCAGATTTTGTAGGATGCAAAATAGACAGGAAAAGCACTAGTGGAAGCTGCCAAGTTCTTGGAGGCAGATTGGTTTCTTGGTTTAGCAAGAAATAAAAATCAATTTCCACATCAACTGCAGAAGCAGAATATATTGATGCAGGAAGCTGTTGTGCACAGATTCTTTGGATGAAGAATCAGTTACTGGATTATGGGTTAGAATTTTCTAAAATACCTATTTACTGTGATAATCAAAGTGCTATTGCTACGACAGGTAATCCAGTTCAACACTCAATGACAAAGCACATCAGCATAAGGTACCATTTCATAAGGGAACATGTGACGGAAGGTACAGTGGAATTGCATTTTGTTCCAACAGATCAACAACTAGCAGATATTTTCATAAAACCACTATGTGAAGCTACTTTTACAAGACTGGTAAATGAACTTTGAATGATTTTTGGTTCTTTCTCAAAATCTGCCTAGTTTGTGTTCTCATGCATCAGACTTTATGATCAGTGTTTACAGATTGTCTTATCTTCATGTAATCTGTGCTTAAATTGTAATACATTAAATGTTGATTGTTATCTGATATGGATCTATATACGACAGTGATTTGAATGTTCTGTGACAATTCAATCCAATAAAGATACATGTGCTAGATGCTGACCTAATAGTCTTTAACATACTAGAAATCCTATGTTTGAGTTAGTTATTTTTGTGGAAACTCATTAACACAAGAAAATTCTGATATTGAGCTTAGTCAAATTTACTTTGTGTATCTTATTACTAAGTCACAAACTAGCTTCTTGCTTCTTATCTAGTCAAATTCTGATGTCAGCAAATCTTAAGGATGAACCACATGCTTGATAAGCCTCACTTATCTGAAGAAAAGAAAATTGAAGTCAGGTACTCCTTTGAGATCTAGAGTAAATATGTGGAAGGGAAGACCCAAGTGCATTGCTGGTATTAAGTAATATGCATTAGAAAAGCAAATAAATTTTTCTCGGTGACTTTTCACATTCTCTGGTTACTGGAGAAATACTCTGGTAATAGCATAAATTCTGATAGCAGTTGTGACTCACTTACACTGAGAAGCCACTGTAAAAACGAATTTCAAAAGATGCATAAAATGAGCACAAACAGTTGAGGTGGATTCTTGCACAAATTTATTCTATAATAGACTTCATTATTACAGATAGATTTTAAGCACTTTTCTTAGTTATGCCTTATTTCTAAGATGTACTGAAGTTTATCAGACTTTAATCTTGATCTGATATTTTGCTAAATGAACACACTTTCACTCCATATAAATGATGAAAATTACTGTGGTGATTAAGTTGTTTAGACAAACAGTTAAGTGTTATTTACATATATTTTGAGGACAAGTTCTGATGGAAGTTCTGATGATTAAACTCTGAAGAAACAAGTCAGTATTTGTATGAAGAATCACAGTAACAAACATTCACTTTTTGAGTCCAAAAGCCATGTTCTGATGACCGTTAAATTCTGATATTAGTCAAGTTCTGATGCAAATCCTGATGGAAACTCTGATGCTTACGTGGCATTATTTATTTACTTGACTTATTTATGGTAAATACTGAAACGGTTATATTTTATCAGAAAATAATTAGGTGAGATAAAAACAGTCATAATCATTTGATTAAGTGGGAAACGTGTTTTTCTTGAAAAACTACATGTGCATATTAATTACCTGCTTAATTCTCGTGCCCACTAACCCCTGCTTTAACTTTTTACTGACTGTTCACATGTTGCCAGGTGTAAATTGTCTTCTATACTTAATATAGCTGTTATCACATGGGTTGTATACATAAGAGGGTTAAAATATTTTCTAATCTTTTACCTACTCTCCTTATTCTCTCATCTCTCTTATTTTCTCTCACCCATTAATATTCTCTGAAGCTATTTTTCATACAGGCATTTTATCAAACACCTTGCAAACACTCTTTTTCGCATTTAATTTTTCACAGAAATGGCACCCAAAGATATCATTTTCAATGGAGCTAAGTTTGTTCCCAACAACTACTTGGCCATTCTTAGCAAGGGTGAAGCTCCATCAGAACTACACTTTATTCAGGACTTCCTTGCTAACTCTGAGATTGGGTATGCTTTGACCCAACCAGAAGCCATCTCTGGAACTCAAGTGCTGGAGTTTTGGAGAAGTGGCATGTATGATGATGGTGGTGCTCATGGGTCCCCAAGTATCATCTTTTCAACAGGTGAGGATGCCCATGTGGTGATGGCCACAGTTCGACAAGCACTCCATCTACCATAGAATTGCATATATTCAACAGTTGAGGAGCCAGCTCTTAAACAGCTAATGGCCAATCTGGGCTATGAGAAAACTTTGGCAAAGCTTGGACAGTTGAAGAGACCCAACATAAGGAGGGAATGGAGTTTCTTCTTTGACTGCATCACCAATACTTTTGCAAACAAATGTTTTAATTTTGATGCAATCCCAATTCTCAGTCAACAAATCGGGTATGCTCTCATTCATCAAACTCATTTTGATTATGCAAGTGCTATTTTAGGCTTTATTGGGGATAGGATGACAGAAGATAGAAATACAGTTTACTTTGCTAGATTCTGTCAGCTTATTTATAGTTTTTGTTGATCTGATGCACCCCAACTAGCCACTGGGTTAATTGAACCATTTAAGCTTGCTAAGAGAGCCTTTACTGACTTATTATCTACTGATAATAAGAAAACTGTTTTGAGACCCCTCCAAATTCCTACTTCTGTTAAACAGTTTTTGGTAAATTCTGATCCAGCCACATATTCTACCATATATCCTGATGTCCAACTAACCCAACCTCCATCAGCACCTCCAACAATTACACAACCAACAACCTCTCAACCTCAACCAACTCAACCTACCATCAGAATTTACTTCCAACCATCAGCTCAATCCTCACAACAACAGCCATCAGCACATACCATCAGACCTTCATCTTCCAAGCCTAAGAGGGCAAAGCTTGTTCCTCAACCTCCACAAAAGAGAAGAAAGATGATTCTCAGGGATGAATCTGATAGTGAAGATAAGGAAGCACAGGTTCCTGCATCAGAATATGTGATTATTGAAGCTGAAAATGTGATTTTTCAGAAAGAAGTAGAAGCTGAAGGGTCAACCCATAAGATAAATGCTGAAGCTCAAAGTTCTGATGCTTCGAAGAGGAAGAGAACTGCTAGTTCTGATGATAAAGCAACTCCTTCACTAGCAAGAAGATTGAAGAAAATGAGAGCAAAAAGGCACATGACTAAGCCTCCATATGAGGATACTACTGAAGTTGAAGAAGGGGATCAGGAATCTCTGATCTCATCAGAACCTGTTGTAATTGAAGCTCTGTCATCCCCTACTCAAGCTCAGGATACTGTGCTGACACCTCATGTCTCTCCTATTTCTGACAAAGCTACAAATAATGTTGAAGAACAAGACAGGATTTCTGTAATAGATATTCACAATCTGAATATACCATATATTCTTTATCTGGAAGCTCCATCAGCAGCTCATCCATCAATAGTCAACTCTCCAATCTTAAATGCTGAGACACCAATAACACCTATTCTGGAGATAAATTCTGATGCTCAGAATTTAGATGAAGTTGTTCTAGAATCTCCAGTTGCATCATACACTCTAGTGCTGTCAGAACATAATGAGTTTACTTTAAGTTCTGAAGATAGTGAATCTGTTGACACTCCAGCTCCCACTCTAGGATAGGAGGCACTAATTGAGAAGTTTGTTGAGCAAGCTGCTCCTATTCCTTGGGAAGATACTCACAGAGGTGTGGAGTGGACCAAGAAGTGGAATGGAATTGATTTTATTCCAAGCTCCAAAGTACTGACAGACCATATTGGTAAAGCTGATGAGTTGCTCTCAAATTCTGATTTCAAGACACAACTCAAAGTCATAGCTCTGCCTACTAAACATCTTCAAGGTCTACATTCTGCTACTCAAGAAAAGGTTGACAAACTTCTAGAAAAAGCTGAAAAGCTAGATATGGAGACCAAGCTTGATAAAAAGAGGTTTATCAGACCTATTTCTAAAAAGATTGAAGCCTAGAAGCAACAGGCCCAAATTACTGAGGTCCTACAAAATCAAGCCTCTCAGAAAGCTCAATTGGATGAAATCCAATCTTCAGTTGAACTTCTTCTCTCTCTCTCCTACTACCTGATGATGCCAAAAAGGGGGAGAAGATAGTTAAGTCCAAATGCTCTAATGATCAAATACTGAAGAAGAAAGATGATAAAGCCGATGACCAGGGAAACCCTAGCAAGGGTAGAGGTCAAGTTTAAGGTACAGGGCAGAGCAGCAAGGTTTCTTCTAGGAAACTAATTACTGATGCAAGCAAATCTTCTATTCAAAAGAAGACAAGTTATGAAGCTGCTCAAACTCAAAATCTGATAGCAAGTACTGATAATCAAAATCTGATATCAAGTTCTGATGAGCAAAGTCTGATGACAAAGCCTGATGTTCAGATACAAGGTGGAAGTCAAGACTCTCAAAAGTTTATGCAAACTCTGAAGCTGAAGGGGAAGCAGACTATAGTCTACTACAAAGATCCCAAGATTCAGACACTTGATGAGGAAATTGCTAGAAGATTATTTCTGAAACATAATCCTAGAATGGATTTAGAAAATCTCAAGAAGGAAGAAGCTAGATTTAAAGCTGAAAAGAAAAATCTAAAGCCAAAAGCTTCTGTTGCAAAGAAACCTCCAAGGCCTAAGGAAAAAGGCATTGTGATCAAGGAGAAGTCAACTACTGAGGCATCAAAGCCCAAAGCAAGATCATATATTGAGATTGATCTCAAAGACAAAGGAAAGGGAAAAGTTGATGAACCTATAAAGCAACAGGAGATGAAAATTCCTCAAATTCTGATAAAACCTGTGTGCAAAATGGTTCAAGTTACTGATAATATTCTTGCTGAAGATGAAGATGTTTAAACTCTGAAAAGAAGGAAGATTTCTGAAGAATCCAAGACACCCTCTGACAAAGCTCAAGTTGTTCAGAGTGAAGAATTTCAAGCTACAACAGAAATAGCAAGTTCTGATAAAGTCATCAAGACATCAACCTCTGATAGTGCTCAAGTTGATTTAGACAAGATGGAAGTAGCTGATAAAAAGAAACTTATGTGGAAAAATGTCAAACCATCAGATCCAAAGAAAAGCCAATTGTTATCTGATTTCATGACTGTTGAATTGAAAGCCAGAGAAGCAAGGGATAGAGCTGGACTAGGTTCTGATGAAGCTAAGATCAAAACAGGAGTTGAAGTGCTTACAAGAGATCCATTTATGTTGACTGACAGACCTCTTGAAGATGTTACACAGAAACACCTTGATAAGGTTATCTCTGTTCAAGTGGTACTGGATGTTCATGACAAGCACAATGTCAAGGAAAATTTGATTCTTTTTCTAGAAGATGGAAGGACATATCAAATGTCAGAATCAGATGTGCTAAACAAATCACTGAAAGAACTTCAATTCTTTCATTACCTTTTAGAGGTAAAGTCTGATATTACCAGGAGATGGTCAAATTTCATATTGAAGAACATCAGAGATAAAGCAAGAATTTATGGTTCAAGAGTTACAGAATTCATTCCTAATATTGTTAAAGATGATGGAAGAGAAACTCCAATGAGGAAGGATTCTGCCAAGCTTGAAGTGTTACTGAATAAGAAATGTCCGTGCTACAATGAAGATTCTTCTCACCCAAGGGTAATAAGACTGAATGATGGTTTAGAAAGAAACCATATCTCTGCTTTAAGGACTGTAATCTATCAGATTGGGAGTCAAAATGAAGAAATGAAGCAAGTCAAGACTATAATGGCTCAATTCTTGAGGAGTAAAGAAGAAAACCTGATATCAAGCTTTGTCAAGAATCATTTTGGATTCAGATTGACTTAGTGAGATTGATAAAAGCTACAAGGACTGTAAGTTGTAGTTATTATCTAGTTAAACTCTTATTGCATTTGTACTTAAATGTTTTTGACATCATCAAATCTATTAACTTGTATATTTTGCATAATTTACAAGTTGAGGGAGATTGTTAGATATATTTGAGATGTCATGTCTAATATGATTTGTGTTTAGTTTTCAGAACTTAACAACAGGACAAATCAGGACTTACCGAAATCAGGACTTACTGAAATCAGGACTTACTGGAAGTCAGAACTTAATATCAGAACTTAAGGTCATATCAAAACTTAAGTGCGGGAAGACTTTCAGTTAAGGCAGGAAGCTGATTTACAGGAGAAGATCGAGACTAAAATAAAAGAAGATGTGCATGGAAAAAGTTAGAAGACTAGAAGACTTGTAGAAGATATCTGACTGATATATTTTAGGAGATGGAATTGTATTCCATATCAATTAGAATATATCTTGTAACTGTGTAGTATATAAACACAGACTTAGGGTTTACACTATATGTGTTATCGTTATCGAGAAGATTATACATTATAACCTAGCAGCTCTTAGTGATATTTGTTCATCATTGAGAGAGAATAACAGTTCATATTGTAACAGAGTTTATTCAATATACTTGATCTTTGTTACATACTTGTGTTAAATTGATTTGATTGTATAAACACTGTATTCAACCCCCTTCTACAGTGTTGTGTGACCTAACACACTCCTAGTAAGAGATGGGCAGGCGTCACCTCCTAGTTAGAGTTGGACATGTGACATCTCCTAGTAAGAGGTGAACATGACTATCCTCCTTTATATATTCCCACGTGTCATCATGCGAAGTTTTGGTCAACATGCGGTACATGATCCCGATCCATATATAAATTAAGAGAGCTCTTCCATATTCTTGAGCTTGTTTATTAAGCCCAATATTATTAATAATTCTTGTAATGGGCTTATTTAGAGCCCATGGCCATATTTGGGCATAACAACTACCCCCCCCCCCCGATTTCATGTTGTCATTATGACTGCAATGTGGAATCAAGAAAATATTATTCCTCCTTGAAGTGACGTATGGGAAAGGTCCAGTTACTACGTTGAATGTGCATCTAAACAGGAAGCCTTTTCGAGTGACCGCTAGGAGCCGAAGAAGTGAACCTTTATTGGGGGATCGCCGCCAAATGATTGCTCAAACTAATTACCAAAGTAGGGCAAGGACTCTAGCCTTCTTTCACCTTCTTCTAATGTAGTAGCTCAGACATAGGCCAATTTAAGGCTGTTATGCGTGATTGATGGGAATTCTTGGTCTACTAATATTGTGGATAATAACGTTGTGATCATAGAGCTCAACTTTGGGTGGGATCTTTTTCACATAAGCTCTACGCCTCAAAAAGATTCTATATTGATTACTTCTAACTCCGGACTAGAGAATGAGGTTTACATCAAGGACTTAAGGAGGGATCTCCGCAAAGCAACCAAAAAGTTGAATGATTTAGAGAGGTCTTGTGATTTTTAGGAGCACAATTTTGATCTCGTTCATATTGGTCTCATACCGCAAGATATTGGCTCTAAACTTGCTTCATATACGATGGTTGGTTGGCCTCACATCATTGAAGATTGGCTATTAGAGAATAGAAATTTATATCTTCACCTTCTTGTAAAATATATGTTACAAATAGGATCCTTATAAAATTATTGTATAGCTCTTATGGGCCTCACATAGAGGACATTGTCCATACCTTCATGACTCATGCAAGAAAGCGCTGCATCATAAGTGTCAGCATCGAGAGACTCGCATTGCCTCGTGCAGATCATAATTTTTTTAAAATTTTTCCAAGTGCTTTAAGATAACTGATTGAGTCTTCAAATAATTCTCCTTGCTAAAAGATTGTATTTAGCACATGCATTAAGATCAATTCATAATGTATGGACTTACGGACTGGCTCATCATCGATCGTCAGCGGGGTCAAGAAGTCTCATAATACAAGATTTCAAATTTACGGCCTCGTGTCACTAGATGTTGGCCTTGCCCTACAATTTTTAATATCATGCTGGAGGAGGTGTTTTGGTAGTACCACTACCCTCCGATTCCTTGTTATCATTAGAGATGCGACGAGGAATCAAAATATTGTAGTGCTCTTTTTGTGCTATTTGAGTTAACACCATATGTCCAACATTATCATGGCTCAATTGATCTCTTCAATGCTATCCAGGGGATATGAGGCCTCATCAACGCTACCCCGGGGTGATTGCCACTAATGTCTTCGCATAATTTATTTTTAAGTAAGTTTCCTCTAGTCTATCCACACACCTCAGTAGCGGTGTATTGAAGCCTCCCTTGTAGAACCTTGTAATAAATAAGATAAAAGGTCGTTTGTTATCTGATAGTTCATGTTTCCATCCTATTTTGAGGTAAATTCTCCAATTTGACATAGTCCCGGAGAGGGTCATCAATGTAGGCCCCGGGGTCGCTATCTCCATGGTGAATTCATCAGACATGCTAGCCTTGACTTGAAATTTCATGAAAAATATTTCCAAGTAGTGTGGCCTCTCTTTGAGAACTCAACTTTGTCAATGCACCTGCCTTTTGATTCTGATCCCTTCGGATGGGCTCACCCTACCTTCATTGAAGAACTTGATGAGCCTTTCACAATAAATATGAGGAGTCACTAAATGAAGTCATTATAGACATTGTGATTAACCACCTTCATCTCTGGAGCTAGCTTGAGGATGTTAATAAGAGCCTCATCAATATATAGGGCCCACCAAGGGTACATTTGGCACGTTCTTGGGGGGTTCCACTCCTCTTAGGGTCGCTATGAGTTCCCTAAAGTCATCCTTGGAATGAGGCGGGAACTCAAGCATGAAGTTGGTCAATGCTTGACCCTTCAAAGTGCCTTCAGGCTAATATGCCACATCAAAGTGCCCTAACTCCAAAATTTACTTGAGAGGGGGGACCTAGGTGCCTTAATTTTTGGAAAGCCTCTTCATATTCATGTCGCATCTACGCTTCCCCGGGCAATAAGAGTTCATCAATAGTCAATTCAAGTCTTCATAATAGTTCAAGTATGGTGGGTTCCCCGAATCTTCTTCTAAATCCTTCCATTGATGAGGGTCGGGGCTTCTTCCAGGAAAATAAGGCTAGTGCACTTGTTAGAGTGGTGAGCTCGAATCCCATGAATAGGTGAGCCTGAATCCCTTAAGTAGGTGAGCTTGAATCTTTTGGAGAGGTAAGCTTAAATCCTTTAGAGTGAGAAGAGCATGAATTTCTTTAGAGAGGTGAGCCTTATTTATGTTGATGAGGAGATCTCAATTTACTGAGAAAGATGAGGAGAGCCTGAATTCTGCAAGAGCGAGCTGAAGTGCAAACCTCATCACTGCTACCTAGTTAAAAAAACACATAAGCGCTCTTAAACTTTATAGCTTATAAAAAGTAACAAATCCCTTGGTCCATAGTAGAGATAATTTCTACTGTATGTGAAGGGGGCGCTAGTTCTCCTTTTTATTTAGGGCGGCCTCTTTTCATCTGTTATCACCTGAGTTAGAATTCAATAGACTTATGAACAAAATCATGATCATAGGAGAGGCCTATTGGGGCCTCGCACCGCTGTACTCTATACTTTTCAGCCTTACATGAGCATGCTGGCCTAGTTCTGTAATTAGTTCAGATACTAGAACACAAGTAAAAACCTCCATGAAGAAGATCGGGCTTGTAGCACAAATAAGGGGCCTTCTGGAGTGAGACAAACAAACTATAAAGACCTTGTTGGTCATCCAAGTAGGGGGGCCTTGCTGAGAGAGACCGTCACTCCATAAAGAAAAAGAGGCATCATGTTAAGTGCATCACAAGAAGAGGCATCCGACGAGGGGCATCTCATGCAGAGCGACCCGCTAAGGAACTCAAGCAGAGGAATCCCACGAGGGGGCATCTCACGTAGAGACATCTCCGTAGAGGTATCTCATGCAGAGCGACCCCCTAAGATGCTCACGCAGAGGCATCCCACAAGGGGGCATCTCATAAAGAGGCATCTCATGCAGAGAGGCCCGCTAAGTCACTCACGCAGAGGCATCCCGCGAGGGGGCATCTCACGTAGAGGCATCTCATGAAAAGAAGCCCGTTAAGGCGCTCACACAGAAGCATCTCATAAAGAGGCCCGTTAAGGCACTCACGCAAAGGCATCCCACGAGGGGGCATTTCACGTAGAGGCATCTCTGTAGAGGCATCTCATGCAGAGCAACCCGCTAAGGTGCTCACGCAGAGGCATCCCACAAGGTGGCATCTCATAAAGAGGCATCTCATGCAGAGAGGTCCGCTAAGGCACTCACGCAGAGGCATCCCACGATGGGGCATCTCACGTAGAGGCATCTTATGGAGAGTCATCTCAAGAAGGGACATGCGAGAGACGGCCGTCCCTGATGAAAGATCATATTGATGGTTGTCCCAAGGTCGATAACCTAATTAGATAAATGACCACCCCTTACTGAGCAACTTACTTCATATGAGGTTGAATTATGGTGGACAACGCTCAAGTACTAGGGGACCTCTTTCCTAAGAGGTTCAGGGTCGCGCGCCCCTTCTTCTCAAGCCAGTGGTCTCCCGGTTGTCCTTATCTTCGCCTCTTGGATAACTGCTAGCTCCATTTTATGAAATCGAGGCATCTTTCTCCCGTAAATGTCAAATCCCCTTCTTCTAAGGCCAAATGTTGTTGGGAGAAATTCATAACAACACGAATTTGGAGGTTGCTGGAATCATGGAGCAACTTATATTGATTTAAAGCTATTTTCACAAAGAACTTGAAGAACACGGGACGAAAATTGATGAATATCGTAGCTGATCGTGTTTGATGATTCGTAAAATATAAGGGGAATAGTGTTTATTCTCTCTTATTTCAAACTGTTGATCATTCGTAAATAAGAGGCTTGTATACCCTTTTATAGGGGTTTAAGCCACACGTAGTTCTTGGAGGATAAGTTACCTAGACGGGCTAGGGTTTGGCCCGATCCATCAAAGCCCAGGTTCGTTGACTGTTGGATAGTTCGTTATAAGCCCATATTATTTCATGGCCCAAGCCCAATTAGGCTGTAATAGGCTGTCATGGCATTAGGCAAAGATATCTCGTTGGTGAAGCACGAGAACACCTAGAGGCCTCACATGCGACCCCTTAGAGTCTGGTCATGTGATGTGGACCCATAAATATGTAAGTAGTGTTGACCTCGAAGAGGTCTGTAACGACCGAGCAATTACGCTGGTATTATATTATAATAATGATAAATTATGTGTATTATGATGTGATTAAATGTGTAAGTTGTTAAACCCTAACTGCTATGTGTTATGTGTTGGCTGTTTTGATCCAAACGTGTTTTGGATATTTATTGAACGTTTTATCGTCAGTTATATATATTATATCAAAACCTGTACAGCTCAAAACTATGTTTTAAAAGCCCGTATTTCAAACAAAATCATTGGCCCTATTTTGCCAAAAATGCCCTATACCATATCGCTATTCTGAACCCCTAGACGTTTTACCAATTGACCTTTTTCGCGAAAAACGACTTTTCCGGATCCCTTCGGGTATCAAAAACCCCACAAAAATTATATTTTTATTTTTATATGATCATGAAATTATCATATATCATTTTTCTTTGTATTTTTGTAATTTTCACAATTTTTTGGAATTTTTAGTATTTATTTAGTATTTATTGGATATTTAAAAATTCAATATTAATACCCAAAAATTATAAAAATTGGGGCCAAATATTTTTATTAGGAGTGTAATTAGACCCATAATTTTACTTAGGGGTATTATTTTCATAAATATAAATACCTGAATTATTATTAATTAAATCAGTTAATTATACAGAAGAATCAGAAAAATAAAAAGAAAAAAAAAGGAATTAGGGTTAGGGTTTGTGAAGAACAGAGCAGGAGGATCAAAGGCGATTTTGATCGTGATTCCGGAGTCCAAATCGAGCGTGTGAGTATTCGTTTTGAAGCTTATGATCTCTAGTTTTCAATTATGTAATTGTTTTTCGTGTTTGATTGATTGAATAGAAATTTATATTTTCGGGTTTAATTCTTGAATTCGGGTTTTGATTTCTGTTGATTGTTTGATGATTCTGTTAGCATAGTCGTGTAGATCGTCGTTTTTCCTGTCGATTGGTACCGGGTTTGTGTTTGTTGATGTCCGTTTCGAGCTCGCCGGAGTTTAGCCGCCGCCGCCGCGTTTCTTCGTTTTCCGGCTGCTGTGTCGATGAACGAGGAAGGAGAATTAGAAGGGAACGACGTGTGATTGCTGTGGAACAAGAACGGGGAAGAACGCGCCTGGAATCGAACGTTTTGGCCATGTTTTTCGTCTCGCCGGAATCAGTCCGCCGGCGTCGGATTCTGGAATTACAGCCGGTGTTCTTCCCGACCCGTTTGGGTTGGGGACGACCCGGTTGCAACCCGGTTACGACCCGGGATTGATCCTTGCAACCCTAAATCCTGTTATGTTTTTGTGTTTCTGAATAAATTAATTATTTATTTATATTTTAGTAATTAAAAATCAGTTTTAATAATTCTAAAAATTAATTAAAAATTAGTTTTATATTTTGAAAAATAGTATTTATAATTTTTGAATTATTTTATTAAATTATAAATTCGAATTTATTTATTTAATTAATTATTTAACTATTTATCTAATTATTTATTAATTATCTAATTAATTAATAATTGGATAATTAATTAATAATTAGGTAATTAATTAGTAAATAAGGATTAGAAATAATTAAGTGAGGTAATTAATAATCTAATAATTAGTTAATAGTGCGAATAATGATTCGATATTTAGAATTATTATTCGAGCGTTAGTTATTCAAATAATATTGTGATAATTATTCGTATCGTATAATAGTTATCGGTAATTATCTGTTTAGCGAATCGTATGAGTTTCAATAATAATAGAATAGTTCGGTAATTAGGCGAGAATCGCGAGTAGCTCGTAGTTATACGAGTGATTAATCGTTAAGTTGGTCTATAATTCGAGTAATTCGTAGTTATTTGATAAATAGCGTATCGGTTAATTAAATCGATTGATTATTTGTAAATAATCGATCTGATCGAATAAGTAATAATAATTTATAATAAATAATAATAATTCCTAATAATTAGGGATTAATTATTTTAAAATACAATAATTATTAATTAATTATTTAATAATATGATTAAGGATTGTTTAATTATAATTAATTATTTATAATTAATTATTAATTAATTAAATCTTGTTTAATTCATAATAATTCAACCGTTAGTCCGATTTGAGTGAAACGAAGACCCCTAGACTCAGAAAAATGAGACGAATCCAATAAAAATAGTTGTAAGTTATAATTTCTTCCGAAAGAGAGTAGTTTGGTGATAATTGATAGTTCGTAGGTCCTAGTAAGGGTATAATTGAGCCGAATAAATCCCGAAAAATTATAATAAAATCAGATAAGACTAGTAATGCAGGTATAAGTCTAGAATTGATTCTAAAAATAATTATAAATCTAGAAATTGATTATGTGCTTTATGTGCTACGTGCTTTACGTGATTATGTGAACCTATGTGCTGTATAAATGTATGTGTATATATACGAGTCAGATAGAAATGCATGGGTAGACTGATAAGGTTGCGTGTTATCAATTCAAAATACACGTATATAGTAAGTTATCTAAACGCCTATCTTTCCATGATTTGTTCAGTGTTAGCAAGGCAGAGCAAGCTAGGGTCAGAAGGCAGTGAGTTAAACCAGGTTAAGTACGCGCAAGACAAGTTTTTCCCTATTCTAAATTCAGAATAGTGATTTATATTTCTTTTCTATCGTATCAGTTCTCTTTGATAATCATTGTTCATATACACTGTTATCCAATTATTATTGTTTGTTTCCAATTTCATTTCAATTCTTGGTTTACCCAATTTTATTGAATTTCCTGTTCATATTTCAATTCCTTTACCCTTGTTACATATACTCTGGTATATCCTGGTGTTGGGATATATCAATAGCATTCCGATTGTTCCGGATGCTAAGCCTTGGACTGGATGGTTACTATACGGGCTGGGTTTTACCCAAACCATTATTTAATAGGCCATAGTTGCCTGAGTACTCCTTATGTTGGTTGGGTCTATGCAGTTGGGTATAGATCCGCACTATATTCTGACTGATCAGCAGATTATAGTGCATATGTTGGTTCTTGTTTCCAGTCTTGTTCATTTGGCACTCGCCATCATTGGCAAATTACTATTCGATACAGATACAGATGGTTGTTACAACCAGCAGCTTATTGTTTCTCTCATTTCTCTTTCTCTATGCTATATATATATTTTTGCAGGCTTGTTGAGCAATTTTGGCTCATCCCTTTTTATTGTTACTCCTATTGTTTTACAGTTAAGGTAGAGAATGAAACCCATCAGGACCCGCATAGTCAAGAAGCGAGTCAAGCAGCGGGACCCTCTTATACCAAGAGTGTTCCTTTTTTATTCCCGAAGAGAGCTTTGAATTGCCAGATCAGGTGTAGCAGGATAAGTAGTAATGTTGGGTTGAATAAAAGTCTTGTGTAGTTTGAATAAAAGTTGTGTAGTGAAACTGTAGATAGAATAAAGTTTTGTATCAAAGATAGTTCTTGAGACAGGTTTTATTTAGTTGGGTTTGTAATAAAGTGTAGTGCGTGATTCGTGTTTTCAAACTCAGACCTTAAAAGATCCTGAGTAATGATAGTTCGGGGTAATTATTATATTTATATTCCGCTTGTGCAGGTATAGTTGGTAATTGTTGTTAATAATGCCCCAAATCTATACCCCGGATTTGGAGGGTGTTATAGTTGGCATCAGAGCTTAGGTTTGACCTTTGAAAACAAGAACGTTAGGGTTAAGATAAGATAGGAAAATGAGATAGGATGAGAGTAAGAGTGTTAGGATTGTTTGTCTATGTGATTAGAAGTTATGAGTTGTAGGATTGTGATTTGATTATTTTTGTGTTATTATTTTTATGTATATTAGATGGCTTCTTTATCATCGTCTACGGAGAGGACCGAGACAGATCCAGTGGATGCACCGGTAGTAGCCCCAGTGTCAGAACAGATCTTACCTCCATTGCCACCTGAGCCAGCACCAGAGATACCACTTCCCCCAGAGGTACCAGGTTTTGCAGATTATTTTCCATACTTTGAGCCAGAGATACCAGATATTCCACCATTAGAGTTTCCGATATTTGATATTCCTGATATGGTTAATCTTCCGCAGTGGGAGGATTTAGAGCCTCAGATTCCGATGCCACCAGTCGAGATTCCAGAGATGCCACAGATGGAGCCAGAGGCAGAACCGCCAGTGTATGCGCCTATGGAGCAGCCTGTCTTATTTCCTGCCCCATTAGCCATTTATGCACCTATTCCTGGAGTTTATCAGTTTCCTCAGCCAGAGTTTATGGATGAGATCGTGGTAGATGGACCATTACCTTCTCGAGGTTCCAGCACTGATCTTCGTGAGCATCATACAGTGACTTACCAGTGCTTTCAGGCAGAGAGGGATGAGAGGATTAGATGGCAGAACCAGTGTAGAGAGATCCTTGGATTGTATGAGACGCAGACAAATGGTAATGTCAGAGCATTACGACCAGATTATATACTGAGAGAGAGGCTACATCAGATTCATCGGATTAGTTCTCAGCAGCTTACTAATTTGAGACAGCAGGATCTTAGTGCGGAGACAACATATCGCAGAGCATTAGGACTTACCGAGGCAGTGCTAGAGGCATTGCATGAGGAGTTGAGCCACGTACCACCAGGATTTTGAGACTAGCAGATCGATGAGTGTTGTATTATGTATATTTTGTAGATAGAGGCAGTATAGTATTGTATGACTAGTTTGTATGAGTGTAGTTACTGACTTTGACCGATAGTAGTAATAGCAGTATGACTGTTATATCATAGGTTTTTGTATCAAGTACTGACACCTGTAGCTGGTGTTCTACCTATATATATATACGGGATGATCTTTTGCACGTTTCTTTATTTTATTTCCAGTTATTTAAGCATTTATATTTATTTCAGTACCATTGCATATTTACAAATGTTGTTTTATTTACGATCATGTTATACCCTTATGTTTTAAAAAAAAAATTAAAAAAAAAGCACATCATACTGTTTTATCTATTCAGTTATTTAATAAGCTGTTTTATTTTCTCAAATCGACTGTTTTAATACATGTTTAATATACTGTTATTAAAGAAGACTCATTGTTTATTTACCAGAAAGATGGCACCTAAAAGAAAAGCACAACCCGACTCATCGAATGGAAACACCGAGGGCCAAAACAATAATAAACAGATGGATCAGATGTTTAATCTCATGCAACAGCAGATGTTGATGATGCAATAACAAATGCAGCAGCAACAACAGCAGTTCCAGCAACAGATGTTTCAGCAAGCCGCTCATCCAGGACATCAAATACCATCAGCAGCACCTATGACTACTTTCAAGCAATTTCAGTCGGTGAAGCCACCGGAATTTATGGGTTCCACGGATCCTACAAAAGCGAGAGCTTGGCTGAAAGAGATAGAAAAGGCTTTTTCATTGGTAAAGGTTGAGGAAGAGCAGAAGACGGATTTCGCTAGCTATTTCCTAAAAGGCGAAGCTAATTACTGGTGGGAATCAAAGAAAGCTTTGGAAGAAGAAGGTGTGGTGACCTGGAATAGATTCACTGATCTTTTCTTGGAGAAATATTTTCCTCGTTTTATGAAGAACCAGATGGAGATCAAGTTCCTGGAGCTGAAACAAGACAACTTATCGGTTGCGGATTATGAGACCAAGTTTACTGAATTGGCAAGGTTTGTTCCAGAGCAGGTGGATACGGACGAGAAGCGGGCCAAGAGATTTCAGCAAGGACTGAAACCATGGATTCGTAGCAGGGTAGCTGTGTTTGAATTGACAACTTATACGGCTGTTGTTCAAAAGGCTATGATTATTGAAGGAGAAAGCGAAGCAGCTCAGAAAGAGAAAGGACCAGGGAATTTTCAGAATCGTTTCAACAAAAGGCCGGGATTTCAAGCTCGAGGAAAAGTAAACTTTAGGAGGCCAGAACAAAATAACCAGAGGATGGGTAATCGACTACCTGCCCCAACTCAGCAAAGGCTTATTCGACCGCCTGTACCTGATTGCAGAACGTGTGGTAGAAAGCATACGGGAATTTGCAACAAGCCAAATGTCACGTGTTTCAAGTGCAAGCAAAGGGGACACTATTCTGGAGAATGTCCGATGGGAAAAGCAGAAGTTACTTGTTTTCAATGTGGGAGAAAAGGACATATCGCCAGAGACTGCAGAGGAATTGCAATGGCTGCTAGTATTCCAAGAGTTTTAGCATTACCTCCACCTCCACTACCACAGCAAAATCAGCCCAGAGCAAGGACTTTCAACATGTCAATGAAGGAAGTGGTACAGAGTCCGAATGTGGTTGCAGGTACACTCCCTATAAATTCCGTAAATGCTTTGGTATTGATTGATTCAGGAGCTACTAGATCTTTTATTTCTGAAGCTTTTATCTCTAAGATAGATTGTGAGGTTCAGTGGTTGGTTGAAGTGTTAGTCATAAAATTAGCGAATAATGATCAGGTTGCAGTAGATCGAGTATGCCCGAGTTGTGATATTGAGATAGGGAGATGTCATTTTTCAGTTGATTTGATACCTTTTAGGTTAGGGGAGTTTGATGTTATTTTAGGAATGGATTGGCTATCTAGTAATAATGCTCAAATTGACTGTGCGAATAAGAGAGTGAAATTGCAAACTGAAGAAAATGAAACGGTAATATTTAAAGGTGAGAAGCAAAAGCAGAAATTCCTATCAATAATGCAGACGAGAAGATTGCTATGTCAAGGATGTCAAGCTTATTTAGCCTATGTACGGGATGCTGATAAGGGAAATTTGAAGATTGAAGATATTCCTGTAGTTTGTGAATTTCTTGATGTTTTTCCAGACGAATTACCAGGACTTCCACCAGATCGAGAAATCGAGTTCACTATTGACTTCACGCCAGGGACCGAACCAATTTCGAAAGCTCCATATCGAATGGCACCTGTTGAAATGAGGGAATTAGCAGAGCAGTTGCAAGAACTTCTTGACAAAGGAATTATAAGGCCAAGTGTATCCCCATGGGGTGCGCCAGTATTGTTCGTGAAAAAGAAGGATGGTAGTATGCGACTGTGTATTGATTATCGTGAGCTGAACAAGTTAACTATCAAGAATAAATATCCTTTACCTCGCATCGATGATTTATTTGATCAACTAAAAGGAGCAGCATAGTTTTCGAAAATCGACTTACGATCAGGCTATCATCAGTTAAAGATCAAGGCCGAAGATATTCCAAAGACAGCGTTTAGAACGAGGTACGAACACTATGAATTTCTTGTGATGGCTTTTGGATTGACGAATGCACCTGCAGCGTTTATGGATTTGATGAATCGAATATTCAAAAAGTATTTGGATAAGTTTATCATTGTATTTATTGATGACATCTTGATCTACTCAAAGACGGAAGAAGAGCATGCAGCACATTTAAGAACTACATTGGAGATATTACGAAAGGAGCAGCTTTATGCAAAATTTTCAAAATGTGAATTTTGGTTGAAAGAAGTGCAGTTTCTAGGGCATATCATCAGTAGAGAAGGCATTCAAGTTGATCCAGCAAAGATTGAAGCTGTGTTGAATTGGGAAAGACCAAAGACGCCGATAGAGGTTCGAAGTTTCTTAGGATTGGCAGGATATTATCGAAGATTTGTCAAAGATTTTGCGAAGATAGCGACACCGCTGACCAAGTTAACTCGACAAAGTGAAAAGTTTGAATGGAATAATAAGTGTGAAGAAAGTTTTCAAGAATTGAAGAATCGGTTGGTGACTGCACCAGTATTAGTACTGCCAGACGAGCAAGGAAATTTTGTTATTTACAGTGACGCTTCATATCGCGGGCTAGGATGTGTGTTGATGCAACATGGTAACGTCATTGCATATGCGTCGAGACAACTTAAACCTCATGAGCAGAAATATCCTACGCATGATCTGGAATTGGCAGCAATTATATTTGCATTGAAGCTTTGGAGACACTATCTGTATGGTGAAAAATGCGAAATCTATGCGGATCATAAAAGTCTGAAGTATATCTTCACGCAAAAGGAACTAAACATGCGACAACGTCGATGGCTGGAATTAATTAAAGATTATGATGTTACAATCAGTTATCATCCAGGAAAAGCAAATGTTGTAGCAGATGCACTAAGCAGAAAAGAAAGATTGATCAATCGGTTAACTTCATATGAAGAATTGGTTAAAGAATTCGACAAATTGGAAATTGAGATTCGTATTCCTCATGAATCTGCAGGAACTATTTACGCTATGACTTTTCAACCAGGGTTGCTAGAAAAGATTCGCCATTGTCAAGATAAAGTGATGAGTCAAGACGACAACTTAACAGGAGAAGAGATTACAACTCAGAAAGATAATGAAGGAATTTTTATGTTTTGCGTCAAGAATCTGGATCCCTAACGTGGCAGAATTAAAAGAAGAAATTATGCGAGATGCGCACAATTTGAAGTATTCCATTCATCCAGGAAGCACGAAAATGTATCGCGATTTGAAGGAAAACTTTTGGTGGCCGAATATGAAGAAGGAAATAGCAGAATGGGTGAGTAAATGCTACACATGCCAGCGAGTTAAAGCAGAGCATCAACGTCCGAGTGGGTTATTGCAACCATTAGACATTCCAGAATGGAAATGGGAACATCTAGCGATGGATTTCGTAGTGGGACTTCCAAGGACGAAAGCCAATCACGATGCAATTTGGGTTATTATTAATCGATTGACAAAATCAACATATTTTCTTCAAATTAATGAGAGATTTTCATTGGACAAGCTAGTGCACTTATATCTTAAAGAAATTGTGATGCGTCATGGAGTACCAGTATCAATTGTATCGGATTGAGATCCTCGTTTTAATTCAAGATTTTGGAGACAATTCCAAGAATGTCTAGGAACGAAGTTGAATATGAGTACAGCCTATCATCCGCAAACTGACGGTCAAAGTGAAAGGACAATTCAAACGATTGAAGACATGCTACGAGTTTGTGCGATCGATTTTGAAGGTAGTTGGGATGAACATTTACCCCTAGTGGAATTTTCTTATAATAACAGCTATCACGCCAGTATTGGAATGCCACCGTATGAAGCATTATATGGAAGAAAATGTAGATTACCAGTGCATTGGGATGAAGTTGGAGAACGCAAGATTTTGGGTCCAGAATTAATTCCGAAGACAAAAGAAAAGATTAAACTTATTCGAAAACGAATCGAGGCAGCACAAAACAGACAAAGCAGATATGCAGACCAAGCAAGGAAGGATATGGACTATCAGGAAGGAGAACACGTATTGCTCAAAATATCGCCATGGAAAGGATTGACCAGATTTGGCAATAAAGGGAAATTGAAGCCACGATACGTTGGACCATTTGAGATTTTGAAGAAAATTGGGAAGGTTGCGTACGAGTTAGCTCTACCACCCCATATGCAGCACATTCATAACGTATTTCATGTATCTATGCTTAAGAAGTATAATCCTGATACAAGGCATGTAATAGAATATGAACCAGTAGAATTTCAGGCAGATTTGTCATATGTAGAACAACCAATAAGAATTCTAGATAGGCAAGAGAGGGTATTAAGAAATAAGTCTGTGTCATTAGTGAGAGTTTTATGAAGAAACCCAGTGGTTGAAGAATCAACCTGGGAGCTTGAGAGTGAAATGTTAGAAAGGTATCCTCAGTTATTTGCATAATGTGATTCTGAGGACAGAATCTTGTTAAAGGGGGGGAGAATGTAACGACCGAGGAATTACGCTGGTATTATATTATAATAATGATAAATTATGTGTATTATGATGTGATTAAATGTGTAAGTTGTTAAACCCTAACTGCTATGTGTTATGTGTTGGCTGTTTTGATCCAAACGTGTTTTGGATATTTATTAAACATTTTATCGTCAGTTATATATATTATATCAAAACCTGTACAGCTCAAAACTATGTTTTAAAAGCCCGTATTTCAAACAAAATCATTGGCCCTAGACGTTTTACCAATTGACCTTTTTCGCGAAAAACGACTTTTCCGGATCCCTTCGGGTATCAAAAACCCCACAAAAATTATATTTTTATTTTTAAATGATCATGAAATTATCATATATCATTTTTCTTTGTATTTTTGTAATTTTCATAATTTTTGGGAATTTTTAGTATTTATTTAGTATTTATTGGATATTTAAAAATTCAATATTAATACCCAAAAATTATAAAAATTGGGGCCAAATATTTTTATTAGGAGTGTAATTAGACCCTTAATTTTACTTAGGGGGTATTATTTTCATAAATATAAATACCTGAATTATTATTAATTAAATCAGTTAATTATACAGAAAAATCAGAAAAAAAAAGGAATTAGGGTTAGGGTTTGTGAAGAACAGAGCAGGAGGATCAAAGGCGATTTTGATCGTGATTCCGGAGTCCAAATCGAGCGTGTGAGTATTCGTTTTGAAGCTTATGATCTCTAGTTTTCAATTATGTAATTGTTTTCATGTTTGATTGATTGAATAGAAATTTATATTTTCGGGTTTAATTCTTGAATTCGGGTTTTGATTTCTGTTGATTGTTTGATGATTCTGTTAGCATAGTCGTGTAGATCGTCGTTTTTCCTGTCGATTGGTACCGGGTTTGTGTTTGTTGATGTCCGTTTCGAGCTTGCCGGAGTTTAGCCGCCGCCGCCGCGTTTCTTCGTTTTCCGGCTGTTGTGTCGATGAACGAGGAAGGAGGATTAGAATGGAACGACGTGTGATTGCTGTGGAACAAGAACGGGGAAGAACGCGCCTGGAATCGAACGTTTTGGCCATGTTTTTCGTCTCGCCGGAATCAGTCCGCCGGCGTCGGATTCTGGAATTACAGCCGGTGTTCTTCCCGACCCGTTTGGGTTGGGGACGACCCGGTTGCAACCCGGTTACGACCCGGGATTGATCCTTGCAACCCTAAATCCTGTTATGTTTTTGTGTTTCTGAATAAATTAATTATTTATTTATATTTTAGTAATTAAAAATCAGTTTTAATAATTCTAAAAATTAATTAAAAATTAGTTTTATATTCTGAAAAATAGTATTTATAATTTCTGAATTATTTTATTAAATTATAAATTCGAATTTATTTATTTAATTAATTATTTAACTATTTATCTAATTATTTATTAATTATCTAATTAATTAATAATTTGATAATTAATTAATAATTAGGTAATTAATTAGTAAATAAGGATTAGAAATAATTAAGTGAGGTAATTAATAATCTAATAATTAGTTAATAGTGCGAATAATGATTCGATAATTAGAATTATTATTCGAGCGTTAGTTATTCAAATAATATTGTGATAATTATTCGTATCGTATAATAGTTATCGGTAATTATCTGTTTAGCGAATCGTATGAGTTTCAATAATAATAGAATAGTTCGGTAATTAGGCGAGAATCGCGAGTAGCTCGTAGTTATACGAGTGATTAATCGTTAAGTTGGTCTATAATTCGAGTAATTCGTAGTTATTTGATAAATAGCGTATCGGTTAATTAAATCGATTGATTATTTGTAAATAATCGATCTGATCGAATAAGTAATAATAATTTATAATAAATAATAATAATTCCTAATAATTAGGGATTAATTATTTTAAAATACAATAATTATTAATTAATTATTTAAAAATATGATTAAGGATTATTTAATTATAATTAATTATTTATAATTAATTATTAATTAATTAAATCTTGTTTAATTCATAATAATTCAACCGTTAGTCCGATTTGAGTGAAACGAAGACCCCTAGACTCAGAAAAATGAGACGAATCCAATAAAAATAGTTGTAAGTTATAATTTCTTCCGAAAGAGAGTAGTTTGGTGATAATTGATAGTTCGTAGGTCCTAGTAAGGGTATAATTGAGCCGAATAAATCCCGAAAAATTATAATAAAATCAGATAAGACTAGTAATGCAGGTATAAGTCTAGAATTGATTTTAAAAATAATTATAAATCTAGAAATTGATTATGTGCTTTATGTGCTACGTGCTTTACGTGATTATGTGAACATATGGTGTTGTATAAATGTATGTGTATATATACGAGTCAGATAGAAACGCATGGGTAGACTGATAAGGTTGCGTGTTATCAATTCAAGATACACGTATATAGTAAGTTATCTAAACGCCTATCTTTCCATGATTTGTTCAGTGTTAGCAAGGCAGAGCAAGCTAGGGTCAGAAGGCAGTGAGTTAAACCAGGTTAAGTACGCGCAAGGCAAGTTTTTCCCCTATTCTAAATTCAGAATAGTGATTTATATTTCTTTTCTATCGTATCAGTTCTCTTTGATAATCATTGTTCATATACACTGTTATCCAATTATTATTGCTTATTTCCAATTTTATTTCAATTCTTGATTTACCCAATTTTATTGAATTTCCTGTTCATATTTCAATTCCTTTACCCTTGTTACATATACTCTGGTATATCCTGGTGTTGGGATATATCAATAGCATTCCGATTGTTCCGGATGCTAAGCCTTGGACTGGATGGTTACTATACGGGTTGGGTTTTACCCAGACCATTATTTAATAGGCCATAGTTGCCTGAGTACTCCTTATGTTGGTTGGGTCTATGCAGTTGGGTATAGATCCGCACTATATTCTGACTGATCAGCAGATTATAGTGCATATGTTGGTTTTTGTTTCCAGTCTTGTTCATTTGGCACTCGCCATCATTGGCAAATTACTATTCGATACAGATACAGATGGTTGTTACAACCAGCAGCTTATTGTTTCTCTCATTTCTCTTTCTCTATACTATATATATATTTTGCAGGCTTGTTGAGCAATTTTGGCTCATCCCTTTTTATTGTTACTCCTATTGTTTTACAGTTAAGGTAGAGAATGAAACCCATCAGGACCCGCATAGTCAAGAAGCGAGTCAAGCAGCGGGACCCTCTTATACCAAGAGTGTTCCTTCCTATTCCCGAAGAGAGCTTTGAATTGCCAGATCAGGTGTAGCAGGATAAGTAGTAATGTTGGGTTGAATAAAAGTCTTGTATAGTTTGAATAAAAGTTGTGTAGTGAAACTGTAGATAGAATAAAGTTTTGTATCAAAGATAGTTCTTGAGACAGGTTTTATTTAGTTGGGTTTGTAATAAAGTGTAGTGCGTGATTCTTGTTTTCAAACTCAGACCTTAAAAGATCCTGAGTAATGATAGTTCGGGGTAATTATTATATTTATATTCCGCTTGTGCAGGTATAGTTGGTAATTGTTGTTAATAATGCCCCAAATCTATACCCCGGATTTGGAGGGTGTTATAAGGTCCTTCCAGGCATAATATAGTCCCGCTAGATTTCCATGATGTGCGCCAATAGGGTCATGTAGTCATAAAGTGTTATAATAATATTCCTTGTGCAGTTGACATGTGATCGTGGACTCTCACTTGTCTATTCAAGTCTCTTAGAAATATGAGGTGAGGACTCCCCTCCTGTTAATATGGAGACATGTTACCCCTCATAGTGATATGGTGGTAGGCCACCCCTCCTAGTAATATGGAGTCATGCATGATATGTTGAGAGGACTCCCTTCTTAGTGATATGAGGAAATGACTCCCCTCTTAATGATATGAGGAGAGAACTCCTTTCTTAGTAGTATGAGGAGAGAACTCCTTTCTTAGTAGTATGAGGAGAGGACTCCCATCTTAGTAGTATGAGGATAGGACTCCCCTCTTAGTACTATGAGGAGAGGACTCCCCTCTTAGTAGTATGAGGAGATGACTCTCATCTTAGGGTGTACTTGATCCCTATCTTGTTGAGAGGTGAACATGACTCCCTTCCCGATTGAGAGGTGGACAGGACTCCAGTATTGTTGAGAAGTGCACAAGACCCCCTTACTGCTGGAGAGGCGGATAAGACTCATCTCCTAGTAAGAGGAGGGCATGACTCGCTTTCTTGTAAGAGGAAGGCAGGACGCACCTCCTAGTAAGAGGTGGACATGCCCCCTTCCTGTTGGAAAGGAAGACATGACTCACTTCCTAGTAAGAAATGGGCAGACATCACCTCCTAGTTAGAGGTCGACATGTGCCATCTCTAGTAAAAGGTGAACATGACTATTTTTCTTTATATATTCTCACGTGTCATCATGCGAAATCTTAGTCAACATGCGATACATGATCCCGATCCATATATAAATTATGAGAACTCTTTCATATTCTTGAGCTCGTTTATTAAGCCCAATATTATTAATAATTCTTGGAATGGGCCTGTTTAGAGGTCATGTCCATATTTGGGCATAACAAAATCTCATTTCTCAAAGTTTCAAAATCTCTGTGTTTCAAACAGATATTGATTCTGTTATAAGTTCTAACATCTTAAGTTTCAATTTGAAGACCTCAGTTTTGTTTGCATATTGACTGATGCTTAACAGGCAGGTGAACGGATCACGGATGGAACAGATGAAACTAGAATATGACAAAAATGTCGCCTCGTTGTCGTTGCAGACTAGATTTGTTTGACTCAATCCCCTGCGGTGGAGAAAAGTAGTGCAATGGAAAGAACTCGTATGAACATCATGACATGAATGGAAGATGAATTTGACAACCTTGTGCTCATGTTCAACGTATAGTGCCTTTTATGAAATGATATTATACTATAGTATGTCTTGTAATTTTGCACCTTAAAATTGTGGCAATGGGGAACTTGTTTTTGTTATGTTAGTTAGTATGTCACTACAATTAGAGGAGGAAATGGTGTCATTTCCTGATCGAGTCAAGTGAATATATATATATAATGTCAGCAATGGAATGCCGATTCTCACAAATTTCTGAGTGCTGCTATAAGTTCAGATATTTGGTTTTAGCATGTTTTTTCAAAAAAAAAAAAGGTCATTTAAACAACGGTTTTTCTGATAAGCACAAATTTCTATAATTTTGATTTATTTATAATAACTCTACCAATTAAAACACTCCAAATTTTATAAATTTTGGTACTTATCATGTGGTCATATACACACTAGACAAATCCAAGCATGTAGTTGCTTAGAAAAAAACTCTTAGTTTAGTGAAAAGAAACTCATAATTGCTTGGAAAAAGAAATTCTCTGTTGCTTAGCAAAAATAAATAATTGCAATATTTTAAACAACGTTCAAATACAATCTGAATATTTTTTACCTGTTAGTTTATAGTAGTCTCGCGTAAAGTTCAGTTTCGTCCCTACTTGGGCCAATTACTTAAATGGCCAATTTAATCTAAAAATATTTACGTTCCTCAATTACAAATATTCCCTACGCAATCCATGGGTGTGCAATATTTTATGATATTTTGTGAGTAATGCTAGAGTTTAAATTGGACATCAAATTTTCTTTTTTCAAGTGATGTGAAATAGGTGAACAAGGTGAATACATATGATTCATCTTTTTACTATTTAAATTGAATGGGTGAATACATAGGATTTAATTTTTTAATTGAATCCTGACTAATTAAAAAATATCCCTGTGACACTTGAAAATATCCAATTTAAATAAACTAAAATATTTCATATTTTATTATTAAATTTCACCGAGCTAAGTCCGGCCGGTGCCAATAGCATCTCCATTGCAAAAAGTATTTGGAAGATGATTTTCATTTTTGTGTTTAACATTATTTTTTTGATAACTTGTAAGAAAAAAGAATAGTAGTAACTGGACTAGAGATGCACAAAAAGCCCATCGAGCCGGGCATTATTCGAACTTAAAAAAACCCGGTTTTTTTTAAAACGGATCGGGCCGGATTTTTTTAAAAATCGGACCATACCGGGCCGGGCCGGATCGGGTCAAACCGGGCTTTATCTGGGCTTTTTATTTATATATTAAAAAAATATTTTAATATTTTATAACTTGAATTATGAGTAGTTTAAATACCGGAGAAAATAATATTTTGAAATATCAGATAGAGTAATTTAGACATCGAAATAAATAATTATTTTTAATATAATATATAAATAATCATATATACTTTAATTGTTTCTAATATTATGATATATTATTTTAAAAATCATAAAAAGTATTGTATAATTTCAAATTTTATATAAAAAATCGGTTTTTTAATCTGGTTTTTCAAAAAGCCCGGGTTTTTATTTGGGTCGAACCGGGCTTTTATCCGGGGTTTTTTTATCAGAGCTTTTATCTGGGCTTTTTTAAATCCGGGTTTTTCGGGTTTCGGACCAGGCCGGATTTTCGAGAAAAAAGAAAATTCATTTAAGACCCGCGGGCTGGGCCAAACCAGGTCGGGCGCTTTTCCGAATCGGATTTTTCGGGCTTTTTTCCGGATCGGATCGGATTTCGAGTTTCAGAGTGTTTGATGAACATCTCTAAACTGGACAACCCCAAAACTTGAAAGGTTACCCTTTACCTTTCAGTTTACTATATATTTTTTCTACAAAACATATTACTATTACATTACCTTTTAATTTACACTGAAAATGTACCTTGTATTGAAAATTTGGCAACCGACTCCCACAAGAATTAATATAAGAGACCATCTTATTTCATGACTGACATCTGTCAGAGATGATTTAGGGAGAAACATATGCACTTGCATATTACATAATTTGAACTGAAATTAAATTCGACTTAGCTAAGATAAATTTTTGTTCAGAAGCTTGAAATAATTTAAAAAACTATTGAGTAATTAATAATCCCTCCGTTCCAATTTTATATGTTATGTTTGATTTTTTGTGGTTAAATTAACCCAACTTTGACAATAAATTACATATTAATATTTTATTATTTTAAAACAACTAAAAAATATATATTAAAGTAAATTAAGTGTACTTTCTAATTTTTATAATTTTTTTGATTTTCACTGCGATAAGAATATTTTCTTAAGAGAAACAAACAAAGTAGAACTCAATTTAACAATATGTGAATTCACAAACACAACACTACTAAAGAAATAAAGGGGGACACACGACTAGTGATTGCTACATATACTTGAATTTCATTTCTCTACTATTAAGACCTACAGAGTACAGCAGTCCTATACATAAGAAGCATATATGAAAGTAACTTCTAGTTGGATTTGGAAACAAATCGACCAACCCACTGATACATTGCATGATGATACCTGCACCTGAATGAACCTGGGTGGCTTGTTGGAGAACATATGCACCACTTCTTCACAGCTGCCCCACCTTGTGTCGTTGAGATACTCATCCCCACTGCTTGTCTAGTTAAACTACGGCTCACAGACTCATAGGCACCAATTGCATAACACATTTTTAAGAGATTGAAAGATGGCCGAGAACAGTGTTTAGTATTATTATTATGATGTTTGGAAATATTCAGGCTATCAAGGGACTTTTGTAACACTTTTGTTCTGTTGTAAAATAAATTAATGCAAGTTTTAGCATGACTGGTTGAGTGGGTCGATGTTTAAAACAAAAAGAACAAATTTAGCTAGGAATAGATGAGATAAGTTAGAGACATATGATATGACCACATTTGTGATACGCGTCAGTTAACTGGCCTAACCACCTGTCGCTGTCTACAAGTGATTTGTACTTTTTGTGTTTATTCAATTTATTTGGTTGACCATGCTCCTCTACTTTTATTCGGTTATTACTGTATATACTCAACAGCACTGGGGAATGATAGTAACAGTAACATTTATTATATTTTATGTGTATATGTGAACAACTAGATTGCAAATATATATACAGATTAGTTAAAAAATATATTTTAAATATTAAATATTTATTAGAATTACGCTCAAAAATCATTTGAGAGAAATTATAAAAATATTAAATTTTCCAACTTTTTTGTGGTTTTACTATATTTTAATTTTTTTTGTAAAAATACCGAATTAACCAAATCAAGCAGATATGCAAGTATTTGAATCGAGTTTTTTTTGTTGCATTTGAGGTTGCATGAGGTTGCATATATTTGCAGAAACTTGTCGAATGTTGCATGTAGTTGATTCGAGTTGCAAAAAATCGTATTTTTGCAAAAAAAAATTAAAAAATAGTATTTTTATAAATAAAAAAAACTATATTTACAATTTTTTTTAAAAAGAAAGTAATTTTGCAAAAATATTTTGAACTTGGATATTTTTCAAATAATTCCTCCAAGTGGAACTAATCGTATCTGTCTACAACCCTTTTATCATTATCGTAACATGTATAGCTTACTGTTATGGATAAAAACATGATGTATTTATTGCGTGTATTTACCGTTAGGGTTTGAAAAGATTCGACCTTTAACGGTTGCGCTTGTGTTTCGTGGCTTGAATCTGCCCTCACAAGATGCCTAGGTACCTTGGTGTATGTCAAGGATCTAGCCAAAACGTAGTTCTTGGTGATACTTGCCCTCGGGGTTATGGCAGCGAGAGCTCACCAAGGACGTAGTGACTTTCATGTCCTTCAAGGATTAAGTCTAAAACGTCATTCCAGGTAATGGCCTCGTGGCTTGTAGGATGCCTTTGCGGCTTCACGATGCTTAATGTTGTACTCCAAAACGTGGTTTCATAGTGATGATATATGGAGCTCTTGTCCAAAAAAATGTCCCCGCTGAAGTTGAAGGGTAAGACCCTTTATATAGACATCGAGAGTCTATAAATTAGGGTAGAATTGGGTGACTTGGTGGACAAGTCTCCTTCTTTGATTGGACTTTGGAGTCCTAGAAAGGAGGAATTAGTTTCCTTCTGAATTTAGGTTGCTTGGAGGCTATTTCTTGTAGAAGTAGTTACGTATTTGAACACATTCATTGGGCTGTTTAATTAACCCCTTTATTAATTATGAAAATAATAAATAATTAAGGTTTTGGGCCTCATTAATTGGGCTTTTCCCTTTGACCAAATTATGTCTAATTAATGCGATATTAATTTCGCAATTAGGGTTATTTTTATACCCTATTATTTGCTCCCTAACTTCTGGGAAACACATTCGATGTTTCGTAGAAGTTAAGTTATCTTTCACCCTATCAAGGACTATTTACAATGTCGTCTCGGCTTGCTTATTCACTTTGGACAAGCATGAAGTAGGAATCACGGTTATTCTCCTCATAATCATTTGTTTGTATTTTTTTTAAATCCTTGTTGTTGAGCTGATGTTCATCATCCGCCACTGGGATTCGTGGAAGTTCATATTCGTGTATCACACTTTCTCACGGAAATTGTGTCACTTGCTTGGTGTTTATCATAGCTATGTGCTTAGCCTCAATCCACCTCATGAAGTAGCTTAAGGTTATTATCAAGAACTGCCTTTGGGCGTCGGCTATGTGTGTGCTTCAGGCATCCATCATCTTTTCTTCTAATTATCTATGTCATCAGTCATCATCTCCGACCGATATAATCTAAATAGGATACGTTTTGAGCGACAGCTTTCCCCCTGAGTGTAGCCTACGGTTCTTTTCATGTATTTCCTTCAAGGTTAACTCCGTTTTTCGAGATTTAGGGCATTTCAAGTAACGAATCACGAAATACTTTTTACATAAAGTCTTTGCAATCATATTGAAGCTCCAAATCTTTTCTAGCATTTTTCATGCTCCCATGGCATCGTCGGGTCACCAACTAGTTTCGGATTGAGTCACCTAGGCATCATATCCTCACATGTATCGGTGCTATCAGTTTTGTATTAGTTTTTGGGGCTTCATGACTTAGAAGTAAAAACTTCTCGTGTAACTTTCTATTTCCTAGGAAATGGCCTTCATGCTTTCCTGCCTCGGGATGTAGCCCTTATTAAAATTAGTCGTGGCTTCACAAGTTTCTCATATTTTATTGTTGTCCCATGCTTTATTTTTAATTCCCCATTTACTTTGAAAAATCATCAACATTGAGTCTCCGCAAACTTTTGAAGTTCTTGACCCTCAGGGTTTCAGCTGAGAAAATTCTGGCCACCAAGGCCTCATACTTGTCTTCATTGTTCGTCATTTGAGAAATCCAATATCAGGAAAAATTCTATCATAGATCCATCATGATCTTACACTACTTATTTTTATTTTTGACGATCCATCAAAAATAGAGAATCGAATATCACTTTCCAACCGAATATCACTTGAGTATCATCTCTTTCCAACCGAATATCACTTGAGTATCATCTCTTTCCCCCTCATGGGGTATGTCTTCCTGCCCCCGACTTCTTGGTTGTCAATAGGGCATTCAACCATGAAGTCAGTCAAATCTCAAACATTTAACATGGTACGTGTTTATACTAATTTCGTCAGACTCAATTGTTCACTTAAACAACCTTCCACTAGTGTCGGGGTTGTGCATCGTGCCCTCTCGGTGACTAGTTTTTTCATATTACACACCTGGAAATATGTTTTAATTTCCTCGCACCATGGTTATACTTCAATTTCTTAGTAGGGGGGTTGCTGAACCTCTATGTCTTTTTTCTCAGGGACAAATCTCAATTACGTAATTGAGTTTTCCATGTATGGATTCAGTACTTCTTCGGGTGTTCCGGTCATCTGCTTCTTCAATTTCTCAAATATTACTAGACTTTTATCAACCCATGAAGAATCATTTACTTTCTTCCATGCCGTGAAGAAGGGCAGACACTTGTCACTGGATTCGGAGATGAACCTCTCCTAAATTGCACTTTTTACTTTCTATATGTTCTTAATGAAAGATGAAGGTTCCATAACCAGGATTCTTATCAATATTGGCCTTGATTCCCCACAAGGAGATGTGGCCCAGAAATTTTCAGATCCTACCTCGAAGGCACAACTTGTAGGATTTAACATCATCTTGTGGTGCATCAGCACTTCAAATGCCTCTCAGAGGTATTACATGTATCCTCCCTTGTCTAGGCTCTTAATTCTATTATACCGTAGACTCTCATGATCTTTCAATAGAGATGCTCAAAAGATTCTACTTTCTAACCTTTGGTAGGTGGCATCTAATTTCTAAAAATAAAATCATCAAAAAAGAAACATAATATTACAAAGTTAATGAGGAGTGGTACCTTAGGAATGTCGTCCTTATAATTAGCTTATTATTTTGTGGCTTCTCGCCTGCCAAGGGCAAAAATTCCTCTTCGTTTTCTTCACTGTACTACCGTTACCATCATTATCGAGTTTATATGTAGCCAACTCAAGATCAAATTCAGGCTTATCATCTTATTTGGTCTTTCAGGTGACAAATGGATAAGAATCATATCTGATGTTGGACTTCCTCTTTGCTCTTCGATCTTTCAGAATTCCATGTCTTGTTTTAGAGGACCTGCCCCCCGACTCAATCGGGACTTTAATCGTGGCAACATATCATAAAAAGCAAGTTGGAAATCAACGAGTCCCATTTGCCAAGAATCTTTCAGAGTTTTATATCATAGTGTAATGATTATCGGGTCTTCATGGAGGAATTTCATCCATTCCGAATCAGAATCATCAAAACTAGTGGCAATTTCTACTGTCGCTCCTTATGGTGTACTAACTTTCGGGCACAAACTTTCATTGAGCTTCTTGAAGTCCCATCGATCGTTAGTCTTCTAAAAATCATTTTGATAACTGGCACTTGGGGATGCGTGTTTCTCTGGAGTATCTTGTTTTCCCCACTTATTCTTTATAATCTTTCACTTTATTGCTTCCTTCACTATCTTGGTGAACCTGTTCGGTATTCCTCTCTGGACTAGAAACTCAATTTTATTCCTTAGCCGAAGGCAATCGTCGATGTCCTCTTCGTGAAATCTTGAATACAAATTTGTGGCCCTCTTTTCAGGATTTACACGAAGTGGCTTTAGCCATCGACCATCTTATTTTCATGTTTATCAAGATTCAGATTCTTGGAGCAGTAAAACATACATACTTGATCAACTTTGGTTCTCTGTTGTTCATTATCGGGGAAGAGTCTCCATCAGGGATACCTACCCTTGGCATCACACCATTGATCCTTCTTTTGCTTCTAGTCGTTATTTTCATCGCCTCCTATCAAGGGTCAAATTCTTCTTCATGTTGTTTTATTTTTGCCTTCCTACTATTTTAATTTATGTATGCTTTTCATAATGGTTTCGTCCAATGATAACTTAAAGTTAACATCCCAGGCACCTTGTTGGACTATCACTGACATCCCATTACTCAAGTATATGTTGATCATGGGTTTTCTTTGAATCAGTCTAGGTCGTACAAGGATTCTTTTTATCCTCGTTTCATGTTCTTGGGGATGCAGTGTATCTTATGCACTTTTGCATCATAATCGAGTTATGCCCCCCGGGTTTTAGGAAAATACCATGCTCCTTATAAATCGTGCATTGACTGTTGTAGTAGAGAGGTTGAAAACATTCTTACGCGGCTATTCGGATTACTAAATCCATCACGCGCCCAGATTGGGGTACCTTCAGCTCCCTTGAAATATAGGTATTCATAGTTTCTCTAGTATAGAGATGCGTTGGATCATTCAGACCTTTAAGGGGCATCAAATCTTTGAGATCAACCCCTGAAATTTCCGTCTTCCTCCTTCATGGAAGGCCGTTCGAATGAACTACATCAGGGAATCGACTCTCAGGGCTCCAAGCTTTCCAAATTTTACAAGTAGTCGAGTTTGTTGCTCCCTTTTCAGGTTTCTTTTACTCTACTAAATCACGAGTTTGATTAGATGAAAATTCGCACTTCCTAATCATAAGCTTCCAGTCCATGAGGCCCTCGAGGCTTGGGAGATCCTCGTTCGGTTGGTCACTTCTTGGACGTCACCTTCTTGGAGTGGCTACCTTATCAATTCAGATTTCATCATCCTCCGTATAGGGACTGGAATAATTATAAATTTGGTCATTGATGTATTTCAATCCTTGAATATAAGGGGGTGTATAGCCTTTGCACAGTTGATGCTGAATTCCGCTCCTTGATTATAATCTTTAAATCTATATCTCGGATCATCCATGGTTCGGGAAAGAATAATATTGGTAAAGCTAAGATCTCAATAACCATCTGAAATTGGGGATTCGACCCTTAAACTTGAGGATTCTATCTTTTGAATTTGGGGATCTTAAATCGTCCCTTTGTGCCCTTGAGACAGTGAACGTATTCTGATAATGGGCTCTGTGTTTGGTCATCTCCTTCTTAGCTCGGTCTCCTTACCAGATGGACTATCACTTTCCGAGGTATTGGGATAAAAAAGTCTCAGTCTCTTTTACAAATGGGGCTCAGCCCTTACAAATATCAGAATTCATACTTCTAATACGGTCGACTATGAAGTTTACTTTAATTAGGTAGGTTAGCGCTCATCCTAGATGAAAACGTAATTTTTTAACATCTGAAATATGATTGGGGATTCACCCTTTGATCTTCCACTCCTTGAGATTGGGTATCGGTCCCTTGAATCAGCGTTCGGGTCACAAGGAATCCCATAATTACGGGACTGGCTTCTTGATTTTGTGATTAAAAGTTGCGATATGGTATAAGCGATTACTTGAGTTGTGGCTGGTAGATCATGATTTCTCTATGATTCCAGATTTTTTGGGGTTCCCATATGTGTACTTCATGAGCACAGATCCTCTTCTTTATTATTTGTGGATTCATCCCTTCACGTCATCGGGGCTAAAAACGCCCTTTGACAACAGGTTCCTTATTCGGACACTCCCATCTCGGGGCGATCTCCTCTTCATATGAACAATCACTATCCTCGATATGGGATCATTGAAATTGTAACTTCTCCCTTCAGTGAGGTTTGGCCCTTACAAATAGCGAGGTTCGTACTCCTCATGTACTCGATATTGCGTTCCTCCTTAAAGTTTCACATCTCATAAGGTGGGCGATCATTCACCCTTGAGGGAAGCACAATTATTAACATCTGAAATTCGGATGTTCATAAGTGAGAACATTATCTATATTTTGGGACTCTTTTCTTAATTATGCATCCCTTGAGGTTGGAGGCCGTTGGTTTTTTTAATCAACGGTTGGGTAATGGGGATCTTCGTCCCTGAGAGATTAGTCCCTCAGATATTGAGGTTTGACTGCGATGGAATCTCAATGTTGGATGCGACATTGTGCATCACATCAGGTGGTTTCTCGGTTCTTCTTTGTGCTTTCATGGTTGTCGTCTTCCTCCCACAGATGGCGCCAAATGTTATGGATAAAAAAAATTATTTATTTATTGCGTGTACTGTTAGGGTTTGATAAGCTTCGAGCTTTAATGGTTGCGCTTATGTTTCGTGGCTTGAATCTTCCCTCACAAGATGCCTACATACCTTGGTGTATGCCAAGGATCAAGTCAAAACGTAGTTCTTAGTGATGCTTGCCCTCGTAGCTATGGTAGCGAGATCTCACCAAGGACGTAGTGAATTTCATGTCCTTCAAGGATTAAGTCTAAAATGTCATTACAGGTGATGACCTCGTGGCTTGTAGGATGCCTTTGCGGCTTCACGATGCTTAATGTTGTGCTCCAAAACGTGGTTTCATAGTGGTGACTTATGGAGCTCTTGTCCAGAAAAACGTCCCCCTGAAGTTGAAGGGGTAAGACCCTTTATATAGACGTCGAGAGTCTAGAAATTAGGGTAGAATTGGGTGACTTGGTGGACAAGTCTCCTTCTTTGATTGGATTTTGGAGTCCTAGAAAGTAGGAATTAGTTTCCTTCTGAATTTAGGTTGCTTGGAGGCAACTTCTTGTAGAAGTAATTACTTATTTGAACACATTCATTTGGTTGTTTAATTAGCCCATTTATTAATTACGAAATTAATAAATAATTAGGGTTTTAAGCCTCATTAATTGAGCTTTCCCTTTAACCAAATTATGTCTAATTAATGCGATATTAATTCCGCAATTAGGGTTATTTTTATACCCTATTACTTACTTTTGCAAAATACTACGTAAATTTTCTCTAGAAGCAAAATTATCAAGATCAAAATTAACAATATATTTCATTATTTCCTAAAAGAGCAAAGTATTTGAGTAATCTATAATTTAAAATATTGCAAGAGTTTTAAATTTATAATCTTGAAGTAAATTTAATAATTGACGTGTTTGAAAAATAAAATTTTATAAATTTATTTCCTAGATTTCTTAAATAATTTTTTAACTACATTTACAAAATTTATTTTAGCTAGCTTTCATCATCATTTTATAACTTTTGCAAATTGTATAGCAAATGGGAAATACATCAATTGGCCTTCGATATCATAAATATGCACATAAAATTTATGTTTTTAAAAACAATTTTAAGCCAAATTTATGCTACTTGCTTTAAAAATAACTAAAACACAATTTTAATTTACATCATTATTATATAAATTAAAAAAACGTTAAACGCCACTTCTGCCTTACAAGTTACAATACGGAAGCTAGTTTTTGTCATGCTAATCCAAACCCAATTGTACAGAAGAAACTGGGCCTGAGAACATTTCTTAGACAAATTACTTGTGACATGCTGACATGAGATTAAGCCTCTTTTTTTATTTAAAAGTTTAATAGCAGATCCGTAAATATAAATACAATATCTTGTATTTAAAAAAATATCTCTACACTATACTCATTTTTTTAATATCATGAAATCATTCTAAGCTCCATCAATCCCAATTGTAAATCCCAATAATAAACAAGCAACATTTTTAAGAGTAAAAGACGGAGTCACGTACGAGTTTAAATTGGTCGGGTTCTATTTTTTATTTTGAAACAAAAAACGAAAACAGTAACTGAACTATCAATTTTAGTTTCAGTTCAAAAAAATGGTTGAATTTTATCGGTTCGATTTTGTTTACAAAATCGTAGAAATAAAAATAAGAATAAATATCACTAAATAAAAAAGAAAAAAAAGTTATTTTAAAATATGTGGTTCCTAATTTTAATACAAATTTTAATGCCACAGTTAGGTTCTACAGTTAAGTTATTTGGTTCAAATTTGAATTTATTTTATAAATAAATTCATTATAAATGTTATTTGACTCCTAATTTGTTGCTAGCATCTTACTAATTCAAATTAGGTTCTACAGTTAAGTTATTATTAGGGTTCTCACTCAGATGCTAGCAACAAAAATGATAGTGACGATGATTGTTGTTTGATAAACATGTTGACAGGACTGTGTATGAATGTGATGATGAAAACATTCACGAGGAGCCTCAGAAAGATGACAACATACAGAGTGATGAGGAATCTGTTTATGTAGGGAGTGATAAAATTCAACTAATGAGGATGAGCCTGGCTTCTCATTTTTTAATGAGGAGGTTGACATAGAGAAACTTGTCTTTATGCTTGGTATGTTGTTTAAGAGCGCTACAATATTCAGAAAGACTGTAAGAAACCATCATATAATGGGGAGGAGGCCAGTGGAATTGGTGGCTAATTATGGCAGGAAATTGAAGTATGTTTTCCAGAAATTTTATCCCTAAATAGTTTATGCTTCCTCTTTTAACAAGACATCAACATACCAAATAAGTTTTATAATCAAGAGGCATCCATGCATGCCCACTTTCAAGAAAAAACAAATTAACTCTGGATGGCTGCACATTATGAAAAAAATCAGGATGAATCCTAGGTGGCCTATTTCTGTATTTCACAAGAAGATCCTAAATGACTTGAACTGTGAGATATCAAAAAAATGCAGTGTATAGAGCCAAGAAAAGAGCTCTGATCAAGATCAGTGGGACAATTGCAGCACAAGATGCTCAGGTTTGGGACTATGCATATGAATTAAAAAGGGTGCTTCTTGAGACAACGGTCAAAATCTATTATCCACTAATAATCAACTTAGGTTAATTTGTATAAGGGGGTTGAATATAAATTAAAATTTTCAAGATAATCTGTACTTGGGAGATGAAATATGAACGCCGATATTCAAAATTTTCAGGTGGTTTATTTTTTGACTTGCCACTTGAGGTTTATTTGAAAAAATAATTTGTTACAATTACAAAAGTAATCTCACAGCTGCTGTTTACAATATTTCACTCAGAGAAGGATCTCTCTCTCTTTTGCTCTTTGAAAATGTAAAACCTATTTCTTGAGTGAAACATCTGCTACTACTTGTTTTATAAATCTCCAAGTTACAATATTTGCTAGACAATACATAACACAGTCTTCGAGGTCCAGTAAGATTGCTTCTTAATTCTCTTTCCTATGAGCCTTGACAAATGAGGCTAGATTGTATCTTGATATATTTCTTTGAATATCCCTCCAATTTGTCATGCATGGAAATGGAATATTTCTTTTTTTCAGAATCCAAGATCACAAGCAAAGTTTCTCTTGGCTTCCATATTCTTTACTGAGATTCTCATCAGTCCATGTGCTTTTTCAGACTTGAAACTTGACCATTGTCCAGTCACTATCATCATATATGTGATTTTTTTAGTCATTGACGGTAACTTGATTAGCCGTTGGTGGGCTGATATTGCTAGCCATTGATGCGATATCTTCATTTAGCAGTTGGTAGCTCACTTTACTTAATCAGAATTACATTACATCAAGTATTTATAATTAGCCACACTATTCCAGATTATCCATTGACTCAACATGACTTTTGAATGAATAAGAGCATTGATATCTAAAACAAAGAATCTCACAAGAAAGTATTACAAAATCCTCATCAGTTGATGGGCAACTCCTTCAACGAATATCTCTTAGGATGGCTAGCCGTTGAAGGCTATAGTTTATCTTAACATATATAATTATGCAATGTGATTTATTTATCATCGGGAATTAGGTTTGATTCCTAACAATCTCCCCCAGTTTATGACTGATAAAATAACAACCATAAATTAAAGCCTTGATGATAACTGTTACAACCGGCATTTCCGTGTAATATTAATTGTAAAATTTGGTGTAATTATAAAGCCGAATGTCAATATATTCAACTATTGTATGCTTGTGTGAATGAGAATATCTGCGTCTTAAATTTTCGATATGTGTTATATGATTTTTCAAATCAAAAGTTTAATTATTTTTTTCATTTTTGATTTATAAGGAATATCTTAAACCTTGAATAAATATCTTTTTAAAAAGTTATTTGTTCACAAAATTCAAAAGTAGTTTTATAAAATTTCTAAAAATCCAAGTTATTTTATGGTATAAATTTTATAATTTTTGAACTTGTATTTTATTTTATAAAAATAAATCTTTATAAATTTTAGTTGTCATATTTAGCAAATTACAAGAAAGCCCTTGTATGCAAACCACCCTTTCATTCTTTTCAAGGACAAAGAGGACAATTCCAAACCCACTAACTCATGAACTAGTAGCCAAATTACCTCCTTGACCTTGCATGCAAGTTAGCTTAGTTCTAACTAGAAGGATACCCTTGTCATTTCTCAAACCCACTCACATTATAGTTAAATCAAGACATAAAAACAACTCAAAGAAGTGATCATCACTTCACTTCACCCCACCACTTCACTCTCATCTCCTTCTTCCCCTCCCTCTCGGCTTTTCCCCCTCCCCTCTCGGCAATTCCCAAAAACTGAGCCCCCATCCCCTTCTTTCTTCATTTCTCACTCAAACAATCATCCTATTATCAAGTAATCCTACTCCCTACATGTTGTCCTTGTATATCTTAAGAGTTTAGAGTAGAAAAACTTATGTGTTGACCTTGCATGGTGGTGTGTTGTTAAAACTCCAAGTGAATATCCTTGATTCTTGTAAATTAAAGGCTTTCACCATGAGTTATAGTAGCAAAAGGTTGAGAATGGCTAGACATGAGTATGTTACACTCATGCAATTGATGTTTTCACCCTAATCCATTTGGCCATGACTTGATAGGAGCCGAATGGATGGTGTTTTGGTTGTCATATTCCACTTTGTGTGTTTTTGTGATGATAACATGAAAATCTTAGTGAAGTCTTGATAAAACCCTTTGCATGCTAAGTGATCATCTAGATATAGCTTATTATAGGCTTGCATGTCAATTTCATGCTAATATATATTTAGAAAACATGTTGCTTTGATTGGTAAAACTCGAAGACATGCATGCATGTAAATTTCTCTTGGAATGTTGGAAGATTTTGATCATTTGGAAAGATTTTGTTAGTAAGCTTTAATTTCAGTAGGAATAAGGTGTTAATATTGATTAATGCTCCTTGATACATGGTAATAATTCGTGGTCATCTTTTATAAAAATGTATATCTTGTTGTTTCAAAAACTTGATGATTTGTGAGTTGTGAAGTGTAGTTTCTTTTGTTTTACCATAATTGCACCTTAGGTAAGGATGATCTCCACCAAAGTTATTTTGAGAATAAGGGAGTTAGTTCAGTAGATCACCATGATTAAGTCTTGGTTTGGGTATTGGGTTGTTGGTAGTTGAGTTTGTCAAGTCAAAACCTTGGAGAAATGAGAGTTATAATTTCTGCAGAAAATCAGTTTAGTACCCTGAGGTTTAGAGTGAGTTTTTCCATGTCATTGATGTGCATTTTGAGTCCCAAGCCACCAGAAGTTAGTATTGGGAGTATATAAAAGGTTTTAGGTGTTGGTTGGAGGTTTGCATGTCATTTGGTTAGGTGCACAAGTAGAATAACAAAATCTGTCCAGCAGGGGACAGTTTTGTTGCAATTTAGAAATAGGGAGATTTAACCATGTCATGGGTAGGCCCTCATTAGGCCCTGTTGGGCCTTAGTTAGAGGGAGTGTCAGAGAAGTTTTTCCAACCATAGTTCATAGGATATAAGTTAAAACCATGTGTCACGAGTTAATTCAAGTCAGGGCGTTTTCTGTCCAGAAATACAGGGGAACCTTGGACTTTTAGCTTAGGCCCAAGAAGGCCCAAGCCAGGCCCTTGAGCCACATCAAGTTTGGGAGATTCCCTTAGGTCATGAGAGTCTTGTGTAAAAGTTTTGAAGGAAAACTTATAGTTTAAGAGTGTCTAATGCACTCAAGAAACCATAGTTGTCATTCTGAAATTTGCACCAGTGAGCACTTTCACTTATCACATAGTTTTAGAACACTTAGGAGTGAGATTTAGGTTGACCACCATAGTTGTAAGATATTATAAGGTCAGTAGAGCAAAAGGCACAGGTGAGGGTCAATAGGTTTTGGATATTTTAGTAAAGGCACATCGAGTTAGGAAGCCAAAATTTGAAGACTTTGTCTAGTTTAGCGACCAAGTGACTTAAGTTGTGAGTCGAGATCATCCAAGACTAGTGTTGCATTATGGTGTATATGGTGTTATTTGGTATTAATATATGATATGTGATTATGTGGCTATGTGTGTACATTTGTAATTTAAAAGTGAATATAAAATTAAGTGCATATAGGCCTAAGTGCCATCCGTGTTTAATTTCGGGTTGTAAATAGGTTAAGTTGGTGAGAATATATTATAATGAGGATTATTATTATTTATGTAGGATCTCGAGACGAGGGAAAACTTGCCATAAAGGTCGAGTGAAGCTCCAGTTGCTCCTACCAGTCAGACCAGACCAGCCTTTCTCAAGGCAAGTGATTCAACTTGACCTTCGTATTTACTGCTAATGGTTCATACATTGCTACAATTATCCTATGTCATTTGATATATTAAATCAAGCGTATCTTATGTTTATCTTTGAATTATATAGAGATGCCATGAACCCTCGTATTGCAAGTAGTTCAAAAGTCTTTTCATGATAGTTGAATGCCATGATAAAATAAAGAGTTGTTATAATACTTGATTGATCCTCTTGATTAACATGCTAATGATTCCTAAGTATTAATATCTCATCCTGATTTTTGAACCCCTATAGAACCTTACCTTGAACTCTGATAGTCAGATACTTACCAACGTGATTCCTCATTGATTGATACCCTCTTTCTTATCCTAAAGCTTGACAATTCTGATATATATATCCTGAGCTAAAGATCATTTCTGCATACCTTAACACCCTTAGTATTCATGAAGCTTACATTCTTGATGATCCAACACTTGAACCTTGATGAAAAACCATTGCTTAAAGCCCAATTTGGCATTACCCTTTTATAATATCCAATAGCCTCACTAAATCCCCTTGTCTAAATCTTTGATATATGAAAACCATTCAGTTACTTTAATAGAGTATAGTCTTGTGAATCATGGCCCTGAGATTTAGTACCATATTTCCCGTGTTTCGAGTTGATCTATAATCCCTTGATAAAAATGTTTACTGTAAAAAGAGATTTTGTTATAATTCGGCATCAGTTTTTGAAATAAATAAAATGTGGGTTTTCAGTCCCAAAGGGGGATAAATGTTTTCTTTGAATGGTGGATCTGGACTGAGACGCGAGTCATTTCCACACTTATATTAGGCTTAAAAGTTGCCTAGGGATTCCCATTAATGTTTTAGAACCCAGCGAGGTTCGGGATTACTTCGCGGCTGATCACCGGCTGTAATCCGTAGCGTCATAAAATGATTTTGATTAAGACATGATTTTGAAATTGTTTTGATACAAGCAAAAATGATGCCATCACCCATAGTTTTATCCCTCGTTATCATTGGTTATGTCTTTCCATTGTCATTATTTAATGTATATCTCGATTTATGTTTTATATCGTACTGTTAGCACTTGTTGAGCATTTGGCTCACTCCTTACTTTACCCTGATATTATAGCTAGCAGCTATGGTTAGATTCAAGCAGACTGCCCGTAAGACCTGTGATGCTGATGCTTATGTTCGAGCTCAGGTAGAATAAGAGATAGTAGTTTTGTGTGAGGACTCGCTATTTAAAATCAGTTGTAATAGATGGTAGTGTTGGGCTGTTCCAAACCCTAAACTGTAAGATCTTGGAGTTGGTTATGTTTACTTTTTTTAAAAATATTGTAATAGTTATATTTAATTTGCTGTTTAAGTTGGGGGCGTGACAATAACAAAACACATTCTGACTTATAGACATTTAAAAGTGCATAATTGTGTCATGTTAAGCTACTGATAATAGAGAGAACAAGGAAATAGTTTTGAGAAAATATGTTACTCTGAAAGTAGCTCATTTAGTCTGAGCATATGAGAGAGTGATTTTTTTCCAGATTTCTTTGCTATTTAATATTTCAACTTGCCCTTTTAGGAAAGATCCCTTCATCCTTCATCTTAACAATTAACTTTTTTAATAGAAATATTGGATTTTTATTATTTTTCTTGAAGTGATAGATTTCTGGCAGTGGAATTAAGATTTGCAGCTTTTGTTAGGCCTAAGCATGTCTTCTTGTCAAGGATGAGAATTCTTCGTTCAAGTTTTTATGTAGAGATTATATGTTGTTGATTCCTTTCTTGTGATCAAACACTGGCTTATCAGACATTTTTGAGGTGAAATACAACATTCTAACTCCATGGTGAAGGGTTTTTAGCACATAAACGCAACGAAAATGTAAATTTAAATCTTAAAAAAAACCGAAACCGTCTGCAGGATCCATGCGAAAAATAATATTTAATTCGTAGTTCAGTATGTTTACCTTAAGAAGCTTTACGTTAATGAAAATATGGAGGTCTTTAATAGCGATCCAAGAACGATGAGCGGAGATCCCTAGCAGCTGCTCCTCAAGTGTGAAGCACTCCACCGGTATCCACCAAGAGATCAGTGTAATGGAGGAGGAAGAGGTTGAGAGAATTATTTGCCTCCCTTTTGTTCTACTTTAGAATTAGGGTTAATTATTTGGGTTGAGGCAAATAGGGTTTATAATAGTATATTTATAGGCAAAATTTTCAGCAGAAAATTTTTCATAAAATATTATTATTATTAACCCTTTAATTGATTATTCTTATTAACTAATTAACTAATAATTAAAACACCTTTTAATCATTAATCCCTTTTCTAAACACTTTAGAAAAATAATTCTCTCACTTGATTTAATTTCCAAAATTAAATTCTTAATTAATAATATTAAGAATTAATTAAATCTCATTTAATCAATTATTAAATTTGCTAATTAATTATTTATTTCACAAATAAATAATTAACAGCCATTATTAATTAATTCCTCCACCATTAAATCATTCTCTTTTATGGTGTGACCCTGTAGGTTCAATATTAAGCCGGTAGTAGAAATAAATAATAATAAAACTATTTTATCATTATTTATATAAATTCTCTAATTCATTAAATATGATTAATTAATAAATTAATCATATTTATTCTACATCGTGAGAGATACTTCTCAGCATATCGCGACTATCCCGATAATACGAATTCACTGCTTAGAATACCAAGAACCTATTCAATGAGTAGTTACCGTACAATCAATTCCTTCTACCCTGCAATGTCACGATTAAATACAAGGCATGGAACTTGTGTCAAGCCTATCTTATTTAATCATATGCTTTCCCATTCACTATGCTTAGTTCTAATTAATGTAAATTAGAAACTCCTTTCTAATTTCATTCACTCTGGTCAGAGATTCCTGAACTAGCATAAGTGGATCAGCATTGAACATTCTCTTCCTTCACTGGAAGGTGTAGATCCTTTATTGATCATACACTATCTTCGTGTACAAATTCCTACACCCAGTAGAGCCCTTATTATTGTCCCTAGAGACTAAGAACTAAATCAAAGTATAGTTCAGTGTACACAAGATGACTATGATGACCTCAAATCTAAGGATACTTGTACAACTATCACTATGTGAACATATGTTGATACGTGAGTGAACTCCATCAGTTGTTCAGCTGTGTGAGTCATGTTCAGTGAACTTATTCTATAATAAGCACCTACATACTAGCTATAGTGTCACCACACAAATGTCTATGAGAACAGACATCCTTCATAATGAAGCAAGCATAGTATGTACCGATCTTTGCGGATTACTAATTACCAGTTAGTTATCCTACGACCAGGAAATATTTAAGTTCAGAGTTATCATCTTTTAGGTCTCATTATTATGATCTCATCGTAATCCATAAAAAGCTTTACTCTAAACTATGGTATATCTTATTTAAACACTTAAATAGATAAAGCCCGCAATAAAACCAAAACAAGTCTTTTATTTATATCAATGAAATCAAAACAGATTACATAAAAGTTATTCCTAAATCATCATACATGATTGGACTTAGGACACATCTCTTTCAATCTCCCACTTGTACTAAAGCCAATCACTCTGGTATCTAATACCAATCTTGTCTTTACGATGATCAAAGTGACTTTGAGAAAGTGTCTTTGTTAAAGGGTCTGCTATGTTGTTATGTGTGTCAACTCTCTTGACGTTGACATCTCCTATTTCAACAATCTCCCTAATCTGATGAAAGCGTCGCAAAACATTTCCTATAAGAAGTATGTCATCCACATACAATACAAGAAATGTTACCGCGCTCCCACTAACCTTCTTGTAGACACATGGTTCATCTATGTTTTTGATAAAACCAAATTCTTTGATTGTCTCATCAAAACGGATGTTCCATCTATGAGAAGCTTGCCTTAAACCATATATGGTTCGCAGCAGCTTACACACTAGGTGTTCATTTCCCTTGGAAAGAAAACCCTCTGGCTGTGTCATATACACTTCCGCTTCAAGTTCCCCATTGAGGAAGGCCATTTTCACGTCCATTTGCCAGATCTCATAGTCGTAGTAAGCAGCAATCGCAAGCAAAATCCGAATTGATTTTAACAGGGCTACAGGCGAAAAAGTTTCATCAAAGTCAATCTCTTGCCTTTGTTTGAATCCTTTTGCCACGAGCCTGGCCTTATAGGTCTCCACCTGGCCATCTGCTCCAATCTTTCTTTTGTATACCCACTTGCACCCAATAGGCTTAACACCTTCAGGCGCATCAACCAGAGTCCATACTTGGTTGGTATACATAGATTCCATTTCGGATTTTATGGCACTATGCCATTTCTCTGAGTCAACACTACTCATAGCCTCATTATAGGTCACAGGGTCGTCATCATCAATGATTGGCAACTCATTGTCATTCTCAATGACAAGACCATAATACCTCTCAGATTGGCGAGACACTCTCCCTAACCTACGAATGGGCTGTTCCATAGAAGGTTGTTTAGTCTGAACAGGTGTTTCCACTTGATCCGTAGTAGTTTGTGCTTCTTGAACTTCATCAAGTTCAATTTTGCTCCCACTGTTTCCTTCAAGGATAAACTGCTTTTCCAAGAAGGTAGCATGTCTGGAGACAAACACCCGATGATCGGTGTAAAAGTAATACCCTAAAGTCTCTTTAGGATATCCCACAAGATTACATTTTACGGATCGAGATTCCAGCTTATCTGGGTCAACTTTCTTGACATAAGCTGGACATCCCCAAATCTTAACATGTTTAAGACTCGGTTTCCTTTCTTTCCATATCTCATATGGAGTTTGAGGAACAGATTTGGAAGGCACCTTATTCAGTAAATATGCTGAGGTTTCCAATGCATAACCCCATAGGAATACTGGAAGATTCGCATAGCTCATCATGGACCGAACCATGTCTAACAAAGTTCGATTTCTCCTTTCAGATACCCCATTCAACTGTGGAGTATATGGAAGAGTGCACTGGGAGACTATACCATTTTCTTTGAGATAAGCTAGAAACTCTCCATTCAAGTATTCACTACCTCGATCTGATCGAAGAGTTATAATACTATGTTTGGTTTTTTCTCCACTTCATACTTATATTCTTTGAACTTTTCAAAGGCTTCAAACTTGTGTTTCATCAAATACACATATCTGAATCTAGATCGATCATCTATGAAAGCAATGAAGTATGAAAATCCACCCATGGCTTGCGTAGACATTGGTCCACATACATCTGTGTGTACCAATCCTAGCATATCCACAGCCCTCTCTCCATGTCCACTAAATGGAGATTTGGTCATTTTACCCAATAGACAAGACTCGCATGTAGGATATGATTCAAAATCAAAGGGGTCAAGTAACCCTTCCTTATGCAATGTCTGTGGTCTATTTTCACTAATATGAGCAAGTCCGCAGTGCCACAAGAAAGTGAGATTTTCATCATCCTTTTTTCTTTTATTAGTATGTTCAATTTGTAGTAAATTATGCTCTACGTCACATAGATACAGACCATTGTTTAAAATACCCCTTCCATAAAGAACGTTATCTCTAAGAATTGAACATTTATAATTCTGAATTACAAACGAAAATCCAGTAAAGTCTAACATGGAATAGAAATAATATTCCTCACAATCGAGGGAACAAAATAACAATTATTTAGAACAATAGTCTTGCCCGTAGGCATATGTAAATGAAATGATCCTACAGCTTCAGCAGCAACTCTTGCTCCATTTCTCATCCGTAAAATCACCTCCTCTTCTTCAAGAGTCCTACTTCTCCTTAGTCCCTGCAACGAATTGCAAATATGAGAACCACAGGCGGTATCTAATACCCAAGTAGAAATTTGACTTAGTGACATATTAACTTCGATCATGAACATACTTGAATCAGAAGCGGTAGTCTCACTACCCTTCTTCTTCTTCTTCAATTCTGCAAGGTAAACCTTGTAGTTCCTCTTCCAGTGCCCCACCTTGTTATGGTGAAAGCAAACAGCTTTGCTCTTGGGGTCTTCAGCTTTTGGTGGAACCGGCTTTTTCTCACCTACGTTCTTCTTCTTGGAAGGTTTCTTCGTCCTTTTCTTAGGATTGGAACCTTCACCAATTAATAACAGAACTCTTCTTAGGGGGAAAATTCAATTCCGCAGTCTTCAACATGTTGTGGAGTTCAGGCAGGCTGACATCCAGCTTATTCATGTGAAAGTTCACAACAAACTGCGAGAACGAACTCGGAAGTGATTGCAAGACCAAGTCTTGGCTCAGCTCCCCATCCATGGCAAAACCAAGTTGTCCAAGACGTTCAATCAAATTGATCATCTTAAGTACATGGTCATTCACAGATGATCCCTCAGACATCCTACAACCGAACAGTTCCTTCGATATCTCATATCGAGCTGTCCTCCCTGCCACATCATACAACTCTTGTGATTGCATAAGGATAGTGCGAGCATCCATATGCTCATGTTGCTTCTGTAGCTCAATGTTCATGGAAGCTAGCATGATGCATTGAGCAACATTTGCATCATCTATCCACTTATGATACACAACATGTTCATCATTATGTGCATCGCTAGCTGGTTCAGTAGGCTTAGGTGAGTCAAGCACATATTCCAGCTTCTCAATCCTGAGAACAATTCTCAAGTTTCGAAGCCAGACAGCAAAATTAGGACCAGTCAACTTGTGAGTATCTAGTATACTCCAGAGTGATAGTGCAGAAGATATAACGAATATAGTAAATCTGTAAATGATGAACACATAACAACACTTAGCAAATATTCAATTTCATTTCAAGACACTATATGAATCGGGTCTTTATTCATAAGTGGTTCCCACTAGTTTATCTAATTTATACAACCCCTAAGTGAAAATTAAGCATTCATAATGCTAGTGGGAATAGGGATCCTACATTCCATCACACAACCTCGGCTGTAGCACGAAACGTCATGTGATGTTCAATAGGCAGACAACTCTTGTCAATTACATCTTATGTTATTCCCTAATAAAACTTTAGCCTCTTGAATAATTGAGTCACGGCTGTAGCACAACAAACTCAATATTCTAAGTCAAGTCTAACCAAACATTTCGTACAATTAAATCAGTCTCCAACGGCCCACGGCTGTAGCACGTAACGACCTTTAGATTCTAATTCAATGTACACATATTTATGTAATAGACAAGTATTTCTTATTTCGAAATCAAAGCCCTCGGCTGTAGCACGAAACGACAATGATTTAAAAATAAGAACTACTTTCTACCATGTTGGAAGGCTTTGACCGACACAAGCCCGTTGTGTCATTGGCCAATTACTACTTGATATTATTTAATTTTAGAGGGATTATATTGTGTTACAATCATAATCATATTATAAAGAGATTCTTCCTTTTAAATTAAATATTTCAAATCAATAATTGATAATCAGATGATTCCAAGATCGGGGGAGCATTGTCAAGAGGCGTCACTTAATGCCCCTTTCTTACAGATAGAAATCTGCTTTTGACGGAATCATCCTTTCTCTCAATATTGAAAATTCATATTTAATTACGTATTTCATAAACACAAGAATCTCATGATTGTATTTATAATATTATTGTTAAGGCAAGAAACGATTCCTATTCTAGATTTTCTAGAGCACGCCTTATATTGATTTAAGTTCACCTAAATCTATCATCGCATAGTAAACATAGGCATATATCTCATATATAAAATTAAATAAACAAGTAAATATAAAGTGCAATAAAGTAAATGTGTTTGGTTATGGCCCCGTCCTATGTGATCTTTATCAAGCTCATGATAAAGATCAAGGTCAATCTAATATGGTGATGGAAATAAATATAACTACTTATTACATAAGTCTTCTTCTTTGTTTAGACTTCTTGTATGCCTCCTCTTCTTCTTTGTATCACCTCCATTGGATAGCCTTCTTGAGTCTTCAATTACATTATATATATTGAAAGTAAAACTAATCTAATGAACTTACAAGAATAACTCGAGTTACATTCGAGATTTATGATTATAAAGATTGATGACATGCAAGTCGTATTTAAAATCAAAACCAAAACCATTACACTAAGGTCAAAAGGCCATAACCATCCACCATGCCCATACAACACATAAAAGCATGTTAAAACACATAATCTGATCTTAACATATCATATTATCCATGATCTAATCATAAAAAAAATATGACAAAAATCAGAAAAATCAGAATCAAATAAAGAAAACAAGAATCACTGTTTACGGGCAATAAACGACGTCAAACGCCTTACAGGCGAGTCGTTGATAGCTTTTTCTATCAGTTTTGTTCAGACGCTCGTTTACCTATGGAATAGGGTATTCGTTTGCGTAAATCGGACACCAGACCCAGATTTCAGCAAATCTGCAACAGCCAATTCAAAATCCGTATCTAATATGATTCTCATAATTAGAACAAACATAAATCATGTATATATCAGTATATATACAGATTACATAATCATCTTATGATTATACAACTCACATGAATATCATATATTCAAAACCATACATATATAAGCATATTATATCAACATCAAATCATGGTGAATCACGTACATGCTCATATATCGAAAACAGTTAAACACATAAACAAATTAAAAACTTTTCGCAAGTAGCTCTGATGCCATTGAAGGGTTTTTAGCACATAAACGCAACGAAAATATAAATTTAAATCTTAAAAAAAATGAAACCCTCCGCAGGATCCATACGAAAAATAATATTTAATTCGTAGTTCAGTATGTTTACCTTAAGAAGCTTTACGTTAATGGAAAGATGGAGGTCTTTAATAGCGATCCAAGAATGATGAGCGGAGATCCCTAACAGCTGCTCCTCAAGTATGAAGCACTCCATCGGTATCCACCAAGTGATCAATGTAATGGAGGAGGAAGAGGTTGAGAGAATTAGTTGCCTCCCTCTTGTTCTACTTTAGAATTAGGGTTAATTATTTGGGTTGAGGCAAATAGGGTTTATAATAGTATATTTATAGGCAAAATTTTCAGCAGAAAATTTTCCATAAAATATTATTATTATTAACCCTTTAATTGATTATTCTTATTAACCAATTAACTAATAATTAAAACACCTTTTAATCATTAATCCTTTTTCTAAACACTTTAGAAAAATAATTCTCTCACTTGAATTAATTTTCAAAATTAAATTCTTAATTAATAATATTAAGAATTAATTAAATCTCATTTAATCAATTATTAAATCTTCTAATTAATTATTTATTTCACAAATAAATAATTACCAGCCATTATTAATTAATTCCTCCACCATTAAATCATTCTCTTTTATGGTGTGACCCTGTAGGTTCAATATTAAGCCGGTAGTAGAAATAAATAATAATAAAACTATTTTATCATTATTTATATAAATTCTCTAATTCATTAAATATGATTAATTAATAAATTAATCATATTTATTCTACATCGTGAGAGATACTTCTCAGCATATCGCGACTATCCCGATAATACGAATTCACTGCTTAGAATACCAAGAACCTATTCAATGAGTAGTTACCGTACAATCAATTCCTTCTACCCTGTAATGTCACGATTAAATACAAGGCATGGAACTTGTGTCAAGCCTATCTTATTTAATCATATGCTTTCCCATTCACTATGCTTAGTTCTAATTAATGTAAATTAGAAACTCCTTTCTAATTTCATTCACTCTGGCCAGAGATTCCTGAACTAGCATAAGTGGATCAGCATTGAACATTCTCTTCCTTCACTGGAAGGGGTAGATCCTTTATTAATCATACACTATCTTCGTGTACAAATTCCTACACCCAGTAGACCCCTTATTATTGTCCCTAGAGACTAAGAACTAAACCAAAGTATAGTTCAGTGTACACAAGATGACTATGATGACCTCAAGTCTAAGGATACTTGTACAACTATCACTATGTGAACATCTGCTGACACGTGAGTGAACTCCATCAGTTGTTCAGCTGTGTGAGTCATGTTCAGTGAACTTATTCTATAATAAGCACCTACATACTAGCTATAGTGTCACCACACAAATGTCTATGAGAACAGACATCCTTCATAATGAAGCAAGCATAGTATGTACCGATCTTTGCGGATTACTAATTACCAGTTAGTAATCCTACGACCAGGAAATATTTAAGTTCAGAGTTATCATCTTTTAGGTCTCATTATTATGATCTCATCATAATCCATAAAAAGCTTTACTCTAAACTATGATATATCTTATTTAAACACTTAAATAGATAAAGCCCACAATAAAACCAAAACAAGTTTTTTATTAATATCAATGAAATCAAAACAAATTACATAAAAGTTATTCCTAAATCATCATACATGATTGGACTTAGGACACATCTCTTTCACACGGATCTTGTTTGGATGAAGTTTGTTTAGGAGAATGCTCATCACTGTTAGCTGGACATATGATTCGGTAATTGTTCTCAGCTTCAATGGATTAAGAGATTTTTATCTGTGAAGACTGGTTTCTGGAATTCTTCCATTGTTGATGACCTTCAAGCCCTTTTTAGAAAAGAGAATTGTCACACACTATTTTTTTAGGGTTGATAGGTTCTTTATTAGACAGAATTGGATCCTTATTAAATTTAGTAGTAACTTTGATTGATTCATTCAGAACTGAATGAAGTACAAGTAACACCTGAATTGTCTTTGTTCCTTGCAACTGTTCTTGTCCTCTTTTCTTTAGGTTTCTTGTCTGCTTCTCAGATTTTAGTTTTAACTCTAGCTCTGTGGTAACTTCATTTGATTGGTTAGTGAGTGAATTATCAATAACTCAATGTGTGTACAAGTCTTCAGCTTTAGCAAGTTCATAGCTTCCAAGAAATGTAAGAAACTGAGTCTTCACTCCCCCATTGTTGATGCATTGTTTTCCTTCTCGTGATTTCACTTTTTTTTATGCTTTGCTCCCCCTTGGATTGATGAGAGTTGTCTGTAGAGATGCAGCTTATTGCTTCCCCCAGTTAGAGCTATAGACTTCAGCTTCTTGCTCCCCCTCAGTTAGAACTATGGAGTTCTCCCCTTTTTGTTAGCATCAAGGTTTTGAATTTGCATCAAGGATTTTGTGTTCACTTGAGGATCTGAGAAGATATTATTCTCCAATTGAGTCCAGATTATGGGCATCTAGGATGTGATAGACTATCATAGGATTTGCAGCATCCTCTCTAATGTCATCACCAAGAATATTCATATTGCTTCCAGTTGTACATGTATATCTCTCTTGTTCTTTATTTTCTTGCATCAGGGGATCCCCCTAGATCACACACCCTCACCATCACTTTCTAAGGTGGAACTCTCTATCTCACTTGCAGGGCTGAAAGAATTATCCTTACCCTCATTCATACTTCTCTCCTTTTGTTTGTTGTAACAACAGCCTTTCATTCTTAGTGTGTTCACTCCATTCCTTCAATCCTAATAGTGTTAGAATAATTGTTTGAACATATGTGGAAGTAGCGGAGACTGTGTCCATATCAACGCTGTAAGATAGCAATTGATGTATGTTAGGATGTTAAAACGCGTTAATAATAACACGCAAGTATACGCGTTCACAAGTAATATAGAATTAATTCTAGTTCTTTCCCAAAGAGACTCTTTTAAGTTAACTTCAATTTATGCACTTATCCAACGATGGTACGGTTATTATTCAATGCTAAGATGATAACAGGTTGAGATTGTTTATAACTACGAGATTATGCTAAATAATATTAACTAAGAGATTAAAAGGTTGATTCACTAATATAAAACAAACATGGGATTCTAACTTCATTACTACTTCATTCAATAGCCTTTTTGTCCTTAACCTTAGCATGCAATAGTGATGACACTTATCAGATAACAAGAAACTAGTAAACGCCAACTTTCATTGTACGAATACCCTACTACCAGACATCCACAAAAGAGATAGAAGCTAAATAGACACCAATTATATTGAGACCCTATATGTCTATAGAATTTGATAACATAACGGTTTATTGCGCAAGTTATCTATCATGATTACATAGGGCAAGTAAGATGGTTAAAATTACCTACGAATCATGCATAACAATACATGAACCTATGCTAGCATGGCAAGTTCTAAACCCCTATATTCACTTTCGCTTCAATAGAGATTAACACGCTATCTTATAAGTTCGTGACGCTCATAAGACGAATAAGCACAACCAATACTAGGATATCATACAATCACCACACACTAAGGTATCAAACAAATTAACTAAAGAAATCCATAAGTAAATCCGCTAGAACCCCACGATAACGATTAGGCCATAAGTGAACTCATCATCACCGTAAGTTCCGATGAAAGCATGTTATAATAAACTAAGTCTTTATAAACTGAATAATAAAACCAAAGTACGTAATCAAGAGTATAGGTTCAACAAATAAGAAAACTAGCGTCCAAGATTACAACTTAAAATAAAGAATCACAAGAATAAACTAGATCCTCTTCACCTTGGTTGAATTGTGCTATACGGTCTTCTTACGTCTTCTCCTTGCTTCTTGTTGCGTGCCTGTTATGAAAAACGACCTTAAGTTATCATTATATAGCAGCCCATGCAGATTAGAAGTCCAGAAAATTAGTTCTCTACTTGAAACAGGATTCTGAATTCTCGCCCTGGCGTGGCCGCGCGCTTCACCAGCGCGGACGCACTATCCTTCTGCTTCTCTGGCGCGGCCGTACGCTAGCACAGCGCAAGCACGCTGAGATTCTGGAAAATCTGATTTGCTTTCTTTTATTTGCTGGTTCTTGATGGAATTCCACGAGCAAATCCCAGGACACCTTCCTAACACCAGTTTTGCACCAAAGCAATGATAAATCTCCTCGATCCCTTATCTATGCCTGAAATACAAAACACTACAAAAACATATTAAAAACAAAAGTAACTTGAGTACAAAACACCAATTCAAGCCTTTATAGGATGTTCCAAGTGGACATAAATGCCACTTAACAATGTAACAATATGAATTATCAGTCGTTGTGCTGCAAGACTAGCCATTGATGGACTGACACTTAGCAATGGGTGATAAATAGCCATTGGAGGAGAAAATGAGATAGCATTTGAAGGTGTCAATGTTGTTCAAATTTATGAAAATTGATTAACCTCTTAAGAACACATTTTAACTATTAGAGACTGGAATAAGAGATTGATATTCCAATAAATCATCTGAAAGATGATGAATATCAGTTTGAGAGTGAGATTTCCCCATGAGCTTAAGATGGGAAGAATCATTTTAGGAAGGTTGACATTAAGCCAACATTCAGGAGAATAATATGTGATCTATTTGTGAGTTTTGTGGTTGTTTTCAAGATTGATTTGCAGAAGTTGGGGTTGCGACTCTACAATTATAAGAGTCACATCAATCTGAATTTAAGAAAGGCATAGTCTCAACTGATGAGATGCCTCATGTTCTGAAATGAACATTTAAACTCACAAGATAAATGATTTAGAATTAAAGCATTCTTGTTGTTATTTGGATTTGTTCTTCACTTTTATAAAGATCCGGTAGAAAGTCATCCTGATTGAAGCAATTCCAAAGAGTGTGTTAGTCTCAAACTCCGGGGTCTAAAGTTTGATGTCAATAATAATTAATAAAACAAAAATATAAAATAACAACTGAACTAAAACAGAATACACAACCACAACACTATGACCCCCTGAACAAGATCTTGCCAAGTTTAAGTATAAAATTAGGTTATACAAAACCTTACAACTATAACAAAACCTATCAGAATCTAATCACCTGCCTAACTATTACCATCGAACCCACCTCATAGGAACCAAAGAGAATAGGTGGCTGACTTCTGCCCTGATTTTGACCAGCGGTGGTTCTTGTAGCGGGAAAGCGTTGTCTAGGCATCTGAAAAGAGTAATATAGAGATATACAAAATAATGAGCCGACGAGTGCTCAGCGGTACTAGATATATGAATAAACAGGTTATAGATTTCTTACCAAATGATTAAGTAAAACAGTTGAAATCCTTTTTAAGAACTGGAAACCGCATCATACTAGCATGCTTTTCAAAACCAAACACAATATAAATAGAATACAGAATTTTAAAACTTTGAATATAGCATTGTTATGGATAAAAAACTAATATATATATATATAATTGCTGTATTTATTACTAAGGTACGGGAGCTCAAGGTCTTTAATGGCTGCTCTCGTGTTTCGTAGCTTAACTCTGCCTTTGCGAGATGCCTACGTATCTCTGTGAATTAGAGAATCAAACCAAAAAACGTAGTTCTGATTTGTGGGGTGAGACCCCTTATATAGATGTGGGAGTCCTTGAATTGGACTTGGTATAGGAGACTTGATGGTCAAGTCTCTGAATTAGGATAGACTTAGGAGTCCTAGGGAGTAGGAAGCTGATTCCTTATCCTATGAGGTTCCTTGGAGGCCAATCTACAAGGATTTATATCCCCACTAGGACTTATCTTAATAGCTATTTTTCTCCCTTATTTATTAATTACAAAATTAATATATAATCAGGGTTTTTGGGCCTTCTTTGTTCCATCAGGCCTGATCTGGTCCATCAGGCCTGATCAACATGTTAACCTTTCTGGTCTGAATGTCATACATTTCTTATTGGGCCTTGCAGCCCAAACTGTAATATTTAATTATGTAATCAGGATTTATTTATCCCTATCATTTGCCCCCCAACTTTTGGGAAACCGTATAAGATTTCGCGAAAGTTAAGTTCATTTATTCCCTTATAGGGTTTCGTTTTTTGTGTAAAGTGTGGAGCGACCTACACGTTTACAATGATTTTTCCTTTTATTCAGGAATTATCTTAATTTCCAGGAATTTTTCCTTTAATTCCAGGATTTTTCCCTAATTTTCTGGGTTTTTCCCTAATTTTCTAGATTTTTCCCTAATTTTCCGGGATTTATCCTTAATTTTCTGGATTTTCCCTAATTTTCCGGGATTTATCCTCAATTTTCTGGATTTTCCCTAATTTTCCGGGATCTATCCTTAATTTTCTGGGTTTTTCCCTAATTTCTGAAAATACCAACATTTTTCAGAAAATATTTTAAGGAATTTCCTTATTTTTCTGGAATTTTCCTCAATTTTCCGACTTAAAATCGATCGGGATGTATACAAAATCGATCAGGATTCCTGACCAATTTCGATCAGGATCCTGATCGAACTAGATCAGAAAGTAACACTCTGGTCGATTGGATCTTCGACCACGATCTATGCATATTCGATCAGAACTCCTAATCGATTTCGATCAGGATTCTGATCGAACTATCCTTCAAAGTGATATTCTAGTCGGTTGAACCTTCGACCAGGATCTGGGCAGAATCGACCAGGATTCCTGATCGATTTCGATCAGGATCCTAGTCGAACTAGGTGGCTTTCTATCGTTTTGATCGAATGGAGTATCGATCTGGATTCGGTTTTATGTCGATCAGGACTCTGATCGAATTCAATGGATTTCTTCCCTTTTGTTCGAATGAGATATCGATCAGGATCCTTTTTGTGTCGATCAGGACTCTGATCGAATTCAATGGATTTCTTCCCTTTTGTTCGAATGAGATATCGATCAGGATCCTTTTTTGTGTCGATCAGGACTCTGATCAAATTCAATAGATTTCTTTTCTTTTGATCGAATGAAATATCGATCATGATTTTCTTCTTTGTCGCTCAGGACTCTGATCGAAACATCTTAAAATTCTGGTCGATTTTCGACCCTTCATCTTGCATGGGAGCTTCTAGATTATTCCTGATACTTCTTGTAGATGGGCTTTTTTAGATTGGGCCTGGCTACATGGGTCTAAAAACGCCTCGTATTCCGAGCTTTTCGCTTATATAAGTGTAGTGTGATGTGAGAATCCTCACTTCACTTCACATTTCTCATACTTTCTCTCACAATTCTCTCTAGAGTTCTCCCTTTGAGAAGGCGATTTCCGGTGACCTCAGCCACCGCAGCTCCACCTTTCTCAAGTTTTTCTGGGTTTCGAGCATTCAACCGAAGCATATCAATGGCGGATCATGACTTGGCTCGTTTGCAGAAGATGAATGTTTCTAAGAGAGGTACAAACATTCAAATTCAATCTCCGTATACTTCCCTAATTGATATGATTAACTCTAGAGGTGATGAATATCCCTCTCTATCCGAGTTAGATTCGTATAACCATGGTAACACCTTTCATGAGTTAGATGGTAGAATCGAGTCCATGAACACCCTGTACAGACTTCCACCCCACCTTAGGATTACTCCAGCCGCCCCTGGGGATAGGACATGTAACTGGGAGGGGGATACCTTGTTTATTTATCGAGGAGCCCTGACCGCGGGTCTTAGGTTCCCATTTCATGAATTTATTCCTCGCTTACTCGCTGATGTACAAATCAACCCTTGTCAACTCCCTCCTAACGCTTGGAGGAACATTATCTGTTTTATGGTCCTTTGTCTTAGAAACAATTTTCCTCTTTCCGTAGCTGTCTTTAGAAAAGTTTTCCAATTCTATAATAGCTCCATGAGTCAACCGGGTTGGGTTTTAATTCGTCAACGGCCCAAAATCCCCCATATCTTTGATAGTAATTCCATAGTTGAGAACAACCCCAAATGGAGGGATAAGTTCGTTAGGCTGACCTGGGCCGGGGGTGATTGGGCCACACTCTTCCGTAGGCCCTTTTGCAAAGTGTCAGATGGGAGTCCAGGTAGCATCAGGTTATCTGATGAGGAGGAGGTGGCCTATCAAGCCTTAATTTCAGATGATGGGAAAACAGAAACCTGGACCCTCTTAGAGGAGTTTTCCTTAAAGAAAGTTGGTCTCTCTCAGGCCAGTGATAAGGGTAAATTTATAACTGGATAGCTATTTTTCTTTCCCTTTAACTGTAACATTTTATCTCCTGCAATTTAATATTCCTTCTATCTTTTTCTTTCAGCTTGCGAGGCCATCAATAACGTCAACAGGCCCAAGGAAGGGGAGTCTGGCCGCCAGAAGAGGGCCAAGCTAAACAGGGACCCCAGGAGCAAGCCTGACGGTCCTTCTTTCCTTAAGCCCCACATCCCGGTGGTCGAGCTGGGGGACGATGTGGATCCTCCACTTAAGGCACATTCTTTCAGGCCTAACTGGGGCTTCAGGAGGAGCGATACGGTGGTTGGATCCACCAAACATGCTAAGGATTGGTCGTACCATTCCATCACTCCCCACGATTTTACTGACATTATTACGGGGAGTGATATCGAGACTATTGAGCTTCTGGGTTCTCAAGCCCAAGCTGCGGTAACTTTCTTTTTTCTTTTTTCTTTGAATCCCAACTTTCTCGTATTTCAACGAACTTGTGTTAACTCATATTTCTTTACAGAGTAACACCTACTTCCAGGCGGCCCTCCATCAGGCTAGGTCCTGGAAGGGTAACTCTGATGGGTTTGAGAAGGAGATGAAGAAATGGGAGGAGAGAGCCAAGGTCCTGGAGAAGAAGCTGGACACGAAGAAGGAGGAGCTGGCTAAGGCTCATTCCGAGCTGGTGAAACTTAGGAGCGATAAGGATAAGCTCATTGATGACTACATGGATTCTGACAAGTTTAAGAATCTCATGGAGATTCATGATGAGGGTCTTTATTCCCTACAGTTTACTCAGGGATGGGATGCGACCGTAAAGGCGGTTTCTGAGAGGCACCCGGGCTTAGTCGACCCTAAGGACTTTATAAGTCCTGAGCAGGCTGAGACGGAGGAAAGCATAGATGCCCTCTTCAACTCCCCTCAGCCAGATGATCGCATCTTGGATCCTAACACTGCTTCTCCTCCCGCTTCTCCTGCGAAGGATGCTAAAGGCGCTGATAAGGAGCAAGAGAATGAAGGCTCCCGCATGGAGGAGTAGTTTTTTCATTTTGTAATTTTATCCTTAACTTATGTCTGGACTTTTGTTTGTATCAAAACTTATTACCCTCCGGGGTTATTTTATATGCTACTTTCCTTATTCGCATCTTTCTCCTTTATCTTTCCGATACTTTAATATGCATTCAAACTTGAACTAATTGGCCACACAAGTACTATCACAACTCAAACATCCATAGGTTGAAATAATTTCGAACTCTTTAATTTGAAGTCTGGTTTTTCAAAACCTTTCATAATATGGGTTCGACCCTTAACAATAATAACTTGACAATGTAAATTCTACTAGAATATAAAATCCTATGCAAACAAAGCTTCAAGGTACTTTTCAACCTACTTGTCATCCAGACAAGTGAGAATCGTATTCAATTGCCCTACACATAGTAAACCTTCAGGTTTTGTGCATGCCAAGTTCTTGGGACTTCAAAACCATCCATTGTCTCCAGCTTGTAGGTTCCTCTACCTTGAACGCTCTTGACTTTGTACGGTCCTTCCCAATTCGGGTCAAGCTTCCCTTTCTGTCCTACCCCAGAAGCTTATATCTTCCTCAAGACTAGGTCACCTTGTTTAAAGAACCTTTCTTTAACCCTTAGGTTGTAGTAGAATGAAGCCTTCATCTGATACTCTACTATCTTTGCATGTGCCCCATCTCGCACTTCATCGATTAAGTCCAGAGCCAACCTTTGTCCTTCCTCATTTTCCTCAACATTGAAAGCCTGAATCCTTGGAGAAGAATGTGATATCTCCACGAGAACAACTGCTTCTGCCCCATATGCCAACATGAAGGGGGTTGCTCCAGTAGTGACTCTACAGGTAGTCCTATAGGCCCATAATATTGGAAGTATCTCATCCACCCAATTATTTCTTGATTTCTCGATCCTCTTCTTTAGTCCATCCAAGATTATTCGATTTTCTACCTCCGCTTGCCCATTGGCTTGCGGGTGAGCCATAGAGGTGAACTGTAACTCAATTTCATTTTCTTTACAATACTTCTTAAATTCCTCGTTGTTGAACTGTGTTCCATTGTCGGTGACTAAGATACGGGGAATTCCATACCGGCACATAATATTTTCCCACAGGAATTGTGCAACCTGCTTAGTTGTGATCTTGGCCAAAGGTTTGGCTTCAATCCATTTGGTGAAATAATCAATGGCTACAATCAGGAACTTTCTTTGTGTCGTGACCATGGGGAAAGGCCCTAGAATATCCATCCCCCACATAGCAAAGGGAATAGGCGAGTTGATAGAGGTCAGCATCTCGGGGGGTTGTCTAACAACTGGTGCATGCTTCTGACAGCGATCACACTTCTTCACATATTCTTTGGCATCAGCCATTATTTCTGGCCAATAGAAGCCTAAACGGGTTATCTTATGAGCCAAGGCCCTGCCCCCCAAGTGTTGCCCACAAATACCTTCATGCACTTCCTCAAGAGCCAAGCGTGCCTCATCGGGCCTGAGACACCTCAAGTAAGGAACCACGAAAGATCTTTTATACAGAATCCTATCTATCAAAGAGTACCTTAGTGCTCGAACAGTTAACTTCCATGCTTCAGTTGCATCGCTTGGCAACCAACCGTTTTGAATGTGAGCCTTGATGGGATCAATCCATGACGTCCCCAGGCCTATGGGAGCCACAAGCTTAACATCTATGCTTCGTGTCTTCAAAACATGGAAGTACACACTTCCTGAACTTTTTTCTATCTCAGATGAAGCAAACTTTGATAACGCATCTGCCTTAGCATTTTCTTCCCTTGGAATGTGTTCAACATGGCATTTATTAAATTGGGTCATCACAGCCCTTACTAGGCGGACAGATTATGGAGCTTATTACGGAATCATACTTTTTATTTATAACAACAGATGCTTATTTGACCGTGCAATTAGTGAGGTCCACAAAAGATTTATACAATGGCATCCACCTAGCGAGCGTTAGGTTAGCGGATCCCAGACTATAAAAGCCTTAGGTCACTAGGCACAAAGTCCCCTAAGAACTTAATAACTCGAATACCAAAGAGCCCACTCGTGATCAATTATGCCTTAACTCTTTATTTTTTTCTCTTTTTTTCTCTTTTTTTCTTTTTTTTCTTTTTTTTTATTATTTTCTCTTTTTTTCAAAATTTTTGAACAAGTGCGTTTCGCTCCTTCTTGCTCAACCCCTTGCCTCAAATTCTCCCTTTACCTGGGATACGATCAGTTTCGAGTCTCCACGGACCTTTAGGTTTTTGACTCTAAGTGTCCCATCTAGGCCAAGGCCAGCTATCAGGGCTTCATATTCTGCCTCATTGTTTGTGGTTGGGAAGTCTAGCTTCATAGCATACTCAATTAAGAACCCATTGGGGCTTTGCAATACCAATCCTGCTCCACTGGAGTTTGTTTTTTATGCTCCATCAAAATAGAGAACCCAATACTCTTTCTCCTTATCATCCTTCTCTCTATCCCCATTATCGACTCCCTTATCCTGCGGTACGGTATCTTCCTGCCCCCCGACTTCTTGGTTGGGTATGGTACATTCCACCATGAAGTCAGCTAGCGCCTGGGCTTTTATTGCCGTTCGCGGCTTATACTTGAGATCGAACTCTCCCAGCTCTATTGCCCACTTAATCAATCTCCCACTTGCCTTGGGACTGTGAATGATATTTCTCAGTGGCTGATTTGTTAGCACCTCAATCTAATGAGCCTGAAAGTAAGGACGCAGTTTTCTCGAAGCCATTACCAAGGCTAGAGCAAATTTCTCAATAGTTGAATAATTCAATTCAACACCATGCAGAATTTTGCTGACATAATATACGGGTTTCTGGACTTTCAGCTCCTCCTTAACCAACACCGCGCTCAAGGCGCTCTCTGAAACAGCCAAGTACAAGAATAAAACTTCATTCAAAGATGGTTTGGCCAACAACGGGGCCTGAGCCATATATTTCTTTAACTCTTCTAATGCCTTCTGGTTTTCCTCATTCCATACAAAGTCCTTGATGTTCTTTAGTGACTTGAAGAATGACAGGCACTTGTCTCCTGACTTGGAGATGAATCGTCCTAGCGCAGCAACCTTTCCTGTGAGCTTCTGAACATCCTTGACGGTTTTTGGTGGTTCCATGTCTAGGATTGCCTTTATTTTGTCGGGGTTAGCCTCTATCCCCCTCTTGGAGACCATCAATCCCAAAAATTTTCCAGATCCTACTCCGAAAGCACATTTTGTAGGGTTTAACATCATCTTATGGTACCTCAGAACCTCAAAAGCTTCCCTCAAATGAGTTATATGATCAGTCTTTGCTAGACTCTTGACTAACATGTCATCAACATAGACTTCCATAGTCTTACCAATAAGGTCCTTAAAAATTTTATTTACCAACCTTTGATAGGTGGCTCCTGCATTCTTAAGACCAAATGCCATAACAAGATAATAATAAACACCAAAGTCAGTGATGAATGATACCTTTGGAATGTCATTCTTATGCATTTTGATCTGGTTGTATCCGCTAAATCCATCCATGAAACTCAGCATCTCATGCCCAGCAGTGGCATCAATCAAAGTATCAATCCTTGGCAACGGAAAACAGTCTTTAGGGCATGCATCATTCAGATCAGTGAAGTCTATACACATCCTCCACTTTCCATTAGCCTTCTTCACCATTACAGGGTTTACTAACCACTCCGGAAATTGAATCTCCTCAATGAAACCAGCCTCTAAGAGCTTTTCTACTTCCTATTTTATAGCCTCTTGTCTTTCCGGGGCAAAATTTCTTTTCTTTTGTTTCACTGTCTTCCAGCTTGGATCCACGTTTAACTTGTGAGTAATTAGTTCCGGGTCTATGCCCGGCATATCAGCTGCTGACCACGCAAACACATCACTATTTTCTTGCAAAAATTTCACCAACTTCCCTCTAAGGGGCTCCTCTAATGTGGCTCCAATGAAAGTCATCCTCTCAGGATTCTCGGGGTCTAAAGGAACCGAAACCAAGTCTTCTGCTGGCTTTCCTCTCTTCTCGTCATTTTCTCAGACATCCATATCTTCAATAGGAAGAACCTGCCCCCCGACTCCATCTGCCCTCAAAGAGGCCACATAACAGCTTCTAGCCATTTTTTGATCTCCTTTCTCTTCTCCAATCCCGTTCCGGGTGGGAAACTTCATGACTGAATGGTAGGAAGAAGGGACTGCCTTGAAGGCATGTATCCCTGTTCTTCCCATGATAGCATTATAGGTTGAACTAGCATTTACTACCACAAAATCCAACATCTGCGTTGCTTGCCTTGGTTTCGTACCTATGGTGGTTGGCAACTTGATTATCCCTTCTACAGGACATTCTACTCCAGCAAATCCATATATCGGCATGTTGGTTGGTGTCAACTGGGAGTCGTTATACCCCATCCTTAGAAAGGTGTCGTGGAGCAAGATATCCACAGAAGCACCATTATCCACAAGGACCCTCTTAACCAGGCTATTTCCTATTATCGGTGTTATGACCAGCGGGTCGTCATGAGGAAACTTTACACCCTCTAGGTCAGAATCATCAAAAGCCAATGTTACTTCTGTCCTGGCCCTCTTCGGGGCTTCTCCAACAATATGCATAACCTCTCTGGCATATGCCTTTCTGGAATTTTTGGACAATCCAGCAGCAGTTGGACCCCCAAAGATCGTGTTTATCACAGGCCCTCGAGGTCACGGCCCTCCAAAAATTGCATTTATAACCGGCCCTCTAGGTTGGGGATTCCGCCCCTGATCGTCTTGGTCCCTCCTACAATCTTCAAAGTTCTTTTTTCCATTATTATTCCTGTCCCCTCCTTCTCCAGTATACTTGTTCAATCTTCCTTTTCGAATCAAAAACTCAATTTCGTCTTTCAATTACCTACACTCATCGGTGTCATGGCCAACATCTTTGTGAAATCTGCAATACTTGCTCTTATCTAGTTTTGCGGGATCATCCTTCAAGGGCTTAGGCCAGCGAATATCTCTATCTTTCTCAATCTCCATCAAAATCTGGCTTCTAGGAGCATTCAGCTTAGCATATTCAGTGAACTTTTGCCCAGGTCCTCCAAGGATTCCTTAGCTCCCTGCACAATACTCATAAGAGATGCTAAATTTTTCTCATGGACTCAATCTCCATCAAAATCTGGCTTCTAGGAGCATTCAGCTTAGCATATTCAGTGAACTTTTGCCCAGGTCCTCCCTTCTTGGGGGTTGAATCAGAATTTTGTTGGTTCTAGGATACTTGTCCTTAGCAATATATTCTAAATTATTTTTCCGCTTCTTGTTTCCAGTGGGCTCATTACTTACTACGGTCTTCCTCATACTTTCTTCAACCTTGATATACTTCACTGCCCTATCTTGGAGCTGCAACATGCTTTCAGGGGGACGTTTGGCCAAGGACATCTTGAAAAACTCATCCCTAGTTCCTTGTTGCAGTGCTATCATGGCTACCTTATCATCAAGGTCCAGGACTTTTAAAGCCTCCTTTGTGAAACGATTCAGGTAATCTCTCAAGGATTCCTTAGCTCCCTACACAATACTCATAAGAGATGCTGAACTTTTCTCATGGACTCTCCCACTGATGAACTGCTTAATAAAAGCCCGACTTAACACTCTGAACGATCCAATAGAGTTTGAGGGCAAGCGACTGTACCATCTTTGAGCCATAACCGACAGGGTTTGAGGGAAGGCCCGACACTTTATAGCATCATTCACGGGTTGCAGCATCAGTGCATTAGAGAATGTCCTAACATGATTAGTGGGGTCTCCCGTGCCATCATAGGCTTTGATAGTGGGCATCTTGAATTTCCTTGAGATATGGGCATTCATTATCTCTTCAGTGAAGGGCGGAGTTGGATCATCAGGATCTCCAAGGGGAAGGAGATTGCTTGGATCAGTTCTTGGGACAACAGCCCTTCTCCGTACCGGACCATCCAGGTCTATGATAGGAGGAGGATTTCTCCCCTGGGAGGTATCTGGGGTCTGGTGGCCTGGTGAGCCTCCAAGTCACGCCTTAGCCTTTGGATCTCGGCCTCATGAGCCCTGATCCTTTCCTGCACTTCTTGGGGATTCGCCCCTTGGGTGCTTTGAGGGCGTTGCCTTCCATCGGCCATCGGCTCTTTGCCAGGACGCCTCCTTCTTGGGGCCACTTCATCATCCGAAGATTCGGAGTCTCTCTCGGTGTAAGGACCAGAAAATTCCCGATCCTCGGGGATAGGAGCCAACCCTCGTATATAGGGGGGCGATTGCCCTCGTGCTTCACTTCGCCCAGCATATCCACTTCCTCCAACCTCGGGGTAAAGTGGCATCCCATAAGGGGGGTTAGTAGTAATAACAGTTGAATATTCATACCCGACGGGTTGAGAATTCATAGGTATATGTACTTGTTGAACTTGAGGATTCGTACCTTGAATAGTCGGGGGAGTCGTCCCTTGTGGCTGAGGTTGAGTTGCCCCTATCTGGGCTTCCGCTTGATTAGATACATAAGTTGAGTGGGGAGGTATCTCCACGGTTGATGAAATCACCTGGGTTGTCCCCGATAGTGTTCCTTCTTCCAGAGCTCTAATTGTTCTCCGTGTTCTCACCATGGTTGTTGTTGTGCTTTCCCACAGACGGTGCCAAATGTTATGGATAAAAAACTAATATATATATAATTGCTGTATCTATTACTAAGGTACGGGAGCTCAAGGCCTTTAATGGCTGCTCTCGTGTTTTGTAGCTTAACTCTGCCTTTGCGAGATGCCTACGTATCTCTGTGAATTAGAGAATCAAGCCAAAAAACGTAGTTCTGATTTGTGGGGTGAGACCCCTTATATAGATGTGGGAGTCCTTGAATTGGACTTGGTATAGGAGACTTGGTGGTCAAGTCTCTGAATTAGGATAGACTTAGGAGTCCTAGGGAGTAGGAAGCTGATTCCTTATCCCATGAGGTTCCTTGGAGGCCAATCTACAAGGATTTATATCCCCACTAGGACTTATCTTAATAGCTGTTTTTCTCCCTTATTTATTAATTATGAAATTAATAAATAATCAGGGTTTTTGGGCCTTCTTTGTTCCATCAGGCCTGATCTGGTCCATCAGGCCTGATCAACATGCTAACCTTTTTGGTCTGAATGTCATACATCTTCTTATTGGGCCTTGTAGCCTAAACTGTAATATTTAATTATGTAATCAGGATTTATTTATCCCTATCAAGCATGCTATCCTTTTTCTGAATAATTTGACTTTAAACATTTTCGAAATTGAATTAATCAGTTATATTGGACGTTCAAAAGGTGAAGATAGATGATCAGTCTATCAACACCGGATGACTTTAAACGGCCATCCAGAATAAGTGTTCAAGAACTTAGAGACTAGCTAGGTCTCTATCACGCTGGACTAATCGGTAAAAGAATATGTGCAACCGAATTAGCCTCTTATGCCTCCACATGTTGGGCCGTTACCGAATAACGGACCTCTTACGCAACTCTAATATATTATCTGATTTCCCTCTTTATTCCAATTCTAACATTTGAATTGATTTTACCTATCTTTTTCCAAATTTCACGACATAAGTGAACTAAATATTCCACGACATAGGTGGACAGAATAAAATTCCAAATTCAACTTTAAATCACAATTAGAGATATGTAGTCCACGAGTCACTATTCCCCAAAACAACATTGACTAAAACAAAATTTCTAAACAAGGGAATGCGTAACTCATAACATTTTAATCAAGTATGAATACGTTAATCAAACAATACAACCATGTTTATTCAAAAGTACTGAACCATAAAATATATGGTCAGAGGTACTTATCTTGTTGAGCTTTTACTTATGAATTGATAGGTTATCCTGACTCGAGAACTAGGTTTTCGACTGGTACCTACAGAATCGAGATACCCTAAATTAGATAATCGATTATACTTGACATATCCCCACTATCAAATCTACCCATACGATAACATAACCCAACTCGTACTTATATGTACTATCTCAATACACAAAATAGATAGGGCTCACATACTTGAAATTCAGTTCGGTAATTATTTTCAGAAAATACGTATTACCGTCGTTTCGGGAAAATAGGGTCATCGAACTATTTTGCAAAATAATTTAACCACGATACAAATATATTTTTCGTAAAATATTTATAAATATATAATTATATATTTGATTGGTATCCGCGATAATTACGGGATGTATTTTCGTATTTCTGAAATTAATTTCTCAGAAATTGGGCAGCGTTTCCTCTATTTATCGGACTACCAGTCGATATCATATCGACACCAACAACCACAATCAACGCAATTTCACAAATTCCAAATATTCACTACGACTTTAATAATCATAACCGACTAATTTATATTTCGAACATAATTTTATGAATAATATTTTTATAATTGTAGGACTCAGAATAAATCATCACGGTCCACCGTCAACTCATCATAATTCATCATTGACGGCGGAAAAATTCGTTGGTGCCCGATTATTTTGGGTTTCCGACACGAATTCTACCGATAATTTTCTGAACGATTCAAATAAAAATCCGAAAATCATAGAATATTCATTCAAATTTTTATACTAAAATCAACCAAGTACCCGTACAACACCAACAACAATTCACCCAACTGGATTCCTTCCCACACGCGAAGTACATACACAAGATCACACACACAGATACACACATAACACACACACTTGCACACGCATATATATACTTATGTATATACATAAACAATCAGGACAGAACCGAGACAACCACTGGACAAACAAGTCGGAACACGAGCAAGTGGCGATGGGGAAACTTACCAAGACAGGGGGACATATATAGGGAGAGGGGAGGGAGAGAAAGGGAGATGGAGAGAGATTGATTTGGGCGAGAGAGAGACACGGAGAATCGAGAAGAAGGGAGAATAAGATCGAGAGAGAGAGAGAGAGAGAGAGAGAGAGAGAGAATCAGTGATGTTGAGAAAGACATAGGAGGTGGGGTGTTGCTATATGTTTTTGTGTTTTATTTTTTTTTTCAATCCAACACGTAGAAAACTAAAATTCTGAATGCCTGCCATGTTGCAATGAATTAACATGAACTCTATACCTATACTGCACTCTTCTGGAGGCCCGGTTCCGACCCGTATTTCGCGATTTAACGAACAAACTTGCGGGTGAATATAATCGAAAAATTACCAAAATAATTTTAAAATTCTCGGAATATTCAAATATTAATAAAATAGAAATTTCATAATTTTTGAAATATTTTTGAATTTAATACTGGACCCGTAATTAAATACAGTCAGAACATCATTTAGGGATAAATAATTGACGAAATATTATTTCATAAATTTTCTAAATTCCTATAAATAGTTATTGAAATTATAAAGCCATGAAAATTATTTTAAAGATAATTTCAATATTATAAAAATAAATCTTTAATAAAATTCCTTTTTAAAAGAAAAAACAAAAAAATATGTTTCAACAATTAATAATATAAATAATTCTCGCACACCACCGAGTCATACACAATTAATATTAATACAACACATAGCTGGTAGAAGCATATCATATTTTTATTTATTTAATATTCATATTTTAATAATACAAAAATACAGATCGTTATAACCTTCCCCCTTAAAAAGATTTTGTCCTCGGAATCTTACCTAACCAAACAAATGAGGATATTTGTCAAGCATATCTGACTCCAACTACCAAGTAGACTTTTCTACTCGAGAATTTCTACGAAGTACTTTTACTATATGAATAGACTTATTCTTAAGGACTCGCTCTTTATGGTCTAGGATCTGTATTGGTTGTTCCAAGCAGGACAAATCTATTTGAATCTCGATTGGCTCATTCTCAATGACTTGATTTGAATCAGGAATATACTTCTTGAACATAGAGATGTGGAACATATTATAAATGTGACGCGGATGAGACATGTTGAGTAAGATTGAAGCTGTATGTTTATCTCAACAATACTGGTTTGGATAACTCAACATAGGACAAGGACTTTGAAATAATCTATGTTCCACTAGGATCAGTACATATTGGTTATTGAGTATATGCACAAAAGGTTTTGATAGTTGTAGTGAAGAAGACGTCAACAGTGATCCGTATGAAGTTCATTATATGTTCAGGCATCGGAGGAATAAGGTTAGAATCATTCGAAGCAGTTTTTAGAATCAGTGTGAAGACCTCAAGGATTCCTAGTGTAGTTGGTTATATTTGGTAAAAAACTTAACAGTGGTTTATACGGGTATAATACGAAGGCCTGAGAGCGGAACTAGTCGTCTGTGAACCAGACCCGTGCACGAGATGTCAGTGATCCGTGAAAGGAAACGGAGTATTATTTTTAAGGAATACTGTTAAGTGGATTTTGTACTCTAGGGGTCTGGAAATATTTTGAGGTACAAAATCTAGGAGATTAGAAGGCCTGCAGATATAGAGGAGTACAGCCCAATGATTTACTGGATTTATTTTTAAATCAATGATTGATTTTTATTGAATGAATAAATGAAAATTAATCATTTATTTATTAAAATTAAAATCATATTTGATTTTAAAATAAATAAATTAAAAATTGATTTTATTAAATAAATAAATTAATCTCAAAAGATTTATTTATTTAATTTAATATCAATAGTCATTTTTAGAAAAATAAAATTAATGTTTGAATTTTAAATAAATAAATAAATAAAAGCAGATTTTATTTATTTATTTATCTTAAAATCAAATTTGTATTTTTTATTTTATCCATTTTGCCAGTCAGAAAGTCGAATGAGAATTGAATCATATTGATTCAAACAGATTTTGGCAGGTGCAAAAGAAAATCAGAAAATATGGTACAAGGCAGTGTTTTGTTTGTGCAGTAAATCAAAAGAATCCATAACAAGTGCAATTATTTATTGTTGCTCGCGGACCCCAGGTGAATAACAAAAAAAACCAAACAAAATAGTAACAAGGCAAAGTAAGCCGCCACAGAAGGATTTTTGAAAACAAAAATTGCGGCTGTCCATCACCCCACTCACGCGTGGCACACACGTCTGGCGACTCCTCCTTGTTTCGCGCGTGGGCGGCACATCAGCTCCTAGGGGCATGGCTCTTGTCTCCCGCTTGTTTTGTTCGGTCTTTACAATGAGTACAACAGAGGAAGTAATCAAATGCAATGTTGCCACAGACAGTATCGCCGTAGGCGATTAGTGTTAAGGCAAAGGAGGCTCCCTGTTGTCGCCACACAGCTTTTACTCCCAACATTAGTCGCCACATAAATTATTTCAAGTGCAATTCTACTGCTCTGATCGCAATACAGGCTGTATAATTCAAAACAAATGGACAAGAGTCAGCCACGTAGTATCTTTATCTCTCCTACAATTCTACCACTACAAAATCAATTTTCAGCAGATTGAAAAAAGTAATACTTCTCAGCAAAAACTCCATTAAAGCTCTGCATAATTTTTTGTAGAGTTAGTTGATTTCATTTATTGAAATTAAGGATAGAAGTGCTGCCCACTTTATTTCACACCTTTAAAGCCTTACAAACTTGTAACACTCATTATTTAAAGCTCTCTTGATTGTAATTTAAAATCCTTTGATAGAAGCTTTGAATTTTTAGAGTGATAGATAGAACCCCAAATTGATTATTATTATTTTGGTTCTCTCTATATTTGTTGCTTCGAATTATTTATATTCGGAGTTGTAAGAAAACCTTTATGGTTTAATTTCTTAATTATAAGAATTATTCCGTGAATCTCGTTGTGTTTGTTTATTTCATTTTCGAGGTTTATTTTCCGCTGCAATTAATTAAGGAAAAACGAAAGACATACATTCACCCCCCCTGTATGTATATTTGGACCTAACAATTGGTATCAGAACTTGTTGATCGATATACAGATCTGATCCGTTAGATTAGCAAGTTTTGTTGTTGATTTTGGTTGTATGGAGTCTGGGAGTACTTTTGGTGTTTAGATTTGATTTGGGTTTGTTGGTTTTGACTTGACTGGTTTGGTATTGTTGACTGATTGGGTTATCGTATTTTGAGACGGTTTATTGCAAATTTTTCTCAGATCTAAAAAGATGAGTTCTCAGAAAGTTAGTAGTATCAAGGTTCCTCAGTTTGATAAATCGAGATATAATCTATGGAAAAAAAATGTTATTGTATATTTGGGCATCGAATCCAGAGTATATGAGGGTATTGAGAGAAGGAAGACATGTGCCAATGAAGGATCATCCGGAGTCGCCTAATATGAGAATGTCATGTCTTGAAGTTGAATGGAGTGCACGGGATAAAGAACTGATAGCTCTGGATGAAGGCCCGCAGCTTATTTTCGTGGATTCGATGGATGATGATATGAGTCACCAAATTATGGTCTGTGAGAGTGCAAAGCACATGTGGGAAACCATAGAACTGCTTATGGAAGGAACTGAAGATGTCAGGCAGAATCGATTGGATATCTTGACTTCACAATATGAGGCCTTTAAGTCCTTGCCTGGAGAAAGTATTACTCAAGTCTTTGAAAGACTGAATAAGCTGTTAAACGAATTAAGTATTCATGGCAAGACTTATCCTCAGAGAGAAGTCAACAGGAAGTTGTTAGTCCCTAACAATGCAACAAGAATTACAGAAGGGGGTTGAATGGAATTCTTGAACCTTTTTCACAAATTATAAAATGTTCTATCTTAATAATATATAAGTGTTTGATTTGCAAAGTGCGGAATAAGAAGTTAGTAAAATTAAAACACAAGTAATTAAAAACACAAGTCTTTAAAAACTTTATGGTGGATTTGAATGTATCCACCAGAGATATATATTATATCAAGAGAACTCTGTGTAGCAAGATTAGCTCACAGCTACTTACAAATATGAACAACTAAGCTTACAGAGAAATGCTAAGAATACAGCTTACAAATGTTTCTCTGAGATAATGTTCTTAGTCTTCTTGTTATTCTATTTGCTACTTCTTGGTTTATATATCACCAAGATTACAAAGTAATAAGACAAGATAATAAAACAAAACCTATCAAGTCTTAATACTATGCTGCTTCATTACTCTATTCCAGCATCTTTGAATATCTTCATAATAGCATGGAAATGGCAATGCTTCTTTGTTCTCTAAAACCCAGTTGAATAGGCTTTCACATTCCTTTTGTATACACTCGACGCATGTGATTGTGTTGTCACTGTCAACTGATGTTTGAATTGATTATCCGTCGAGTACATGATCATCCGTCGGGTTGCCTTATTGATCATCCATTGAGTGGCACTGTTGTTTATCCGTCGGGTAGCTATCTGGCACTTGACTTCATTTCATTTATGCAGAATTACAAGACATCATTTATGTACAATTAATCAACCTATTCTGCATATCTAATTAAAGTCAACATGACTTGAGTGCTACTACAGAATCTAAACAAGGTGTATACAGAAATGTGCTATAGACTCATTATTACACAAGCTACTCACTCGATGGATAATTGATCATCATCCGTCGGGACTATATTGAGTCATCCATCGAGACTATATTCCTTATTCGTCGAGTGCTACATTTTTCACCAAGTAAAATCTACTAAGGTGTTTTGTTAATGAAATCATCAAGTTCACAACATATCCACAACAACCCCCCCCCCCAATTTATGTCTACTGGAATTGTAGCCATAAATTAAGAGAAACTTGATGATAACAAAACACACTAAAAATACAACTTTAAAAGTAAGTAGATAAAACTGTAAAGTGCTTCAAATAACAAAATGCACAAAGATTAGCTCATAGTCATTTTCAAGGTGCTCCTCTAGCCTGAGCAGATTAATCTAATTCCTTGAAGGTCTGGATCTCTTTCCAAGATTTCTCTTATTTTCTTCTATCTGATTTTGGAGCTGTCTGTGGAATTCCAGTTCATCAGATTCTGAGAGATTTAGCTTTTCTTGCATCTCCAAAAGAGTCTCATTACTAGAGATGCTTAATTGGTCTTCTGATATGAAAAATCTTCTAACTCCTTTGTCATCCATGAACTCCATCAGCCAGTAGGGCCTTAGATGCACTATACATCCTGTGTAAGGAATAGTTAGAGTCTTTGGAAGTCCATCTTTAGCTCTAATACTCCTCAGTTCTTTAATCTTCTTTAGAACCAGTCTTCTTGCAGTTACATTGAATCTAAAGTTCTTCTTGAATGATGAATAAACCTTTATCAGCATAGATTGGCTTTCTTAAAGGATCCTGTGAAGTGGCCATTGAATCTCCTTTCCTCCCTTTTACTTGAAAACTAACCTTTCAGGTAGATTCCTGTAGGCATCAATCCCTCTAACTTCTTCCAGTTCATCTAGATAGAGGTTTAGATCAGAGAATTACTTGATATCACATAAGTACATGTAATCTCCCTTGTTGACTTTGGATTGAGCTTTGATCAGAGATTTGGATTTGAGAGGTGACAGCTTCACTTTCTTGACTGCTCTTGACTTTGTTCTTTTTGGCTTGTTAAGGATAGGCAAATTGAAGTCAGTAATTGGTAGACTTTCCCAGTCTATTGGTTCATCCTTAGGCACAATAGGTTCACCATGAATGTTCCTGTAAGGATCCACCACCTTAATGTCTTCAAATACCACTGAGGGTTTTGATGCTTGAGTTGTAGTTGGAGTGGATTCCTTGGGAAACTGATCCTCCAATTCCTTACCAACAAAGTTCAATTTCCTTTTGGTTCTTTTGGCCAATTCCTTGTATCTGTGAGATTTCTTCTATTGTGGTTCAACTTGCTTCTTTGGATCTTGAGATTCAGTGATTTCAGATGGCTGAGCAGGAATTTGTTGTGTTGGTTTCACAGCTTGTAGCTTGGCCAAGATAGCAGCTTGCTCTTTCTTTTGTTTAGCCTTTTTAGCATCTGGAGCAGGTTGCTTCTTTTTTTGCTTCAATCTTACCTTTTCTTCTCTTTTTGCTTCAGCAAATTGAGGATGTCCAGCCACCACATAAATTTTTTTTACCATTCCTGAAAACTTTAGCAATTCTCCTTTTCAAAGCTGAATCAGCTGGATCCTTATAGAAGGCAATGGATCTTGACAACATTTTCTTCTCATCAGGCTTTGGTGTCTCATACACTGTATCCAAAGGGTTCTTTATTGATGATTTTGGATAGTTCACCCTTGGCTTCAAAAGTACTTCAGCCTTTGGAGATTTGATGCAGGATGGATGTCCTCTTTCCAGATAGTTCATGCTCATTTCATTCACAGAGATTTGCTTGACTTGAGAGTGATGAATGGCTGACTTTTCTGGCTTCTTTGCTAGCCCAAACTTCCTTTGAATATCCTCATCAATTTTCTCCCAGTTGATTGGATTCAACTGATCCTTTTCAGTTGCTCTTAAATCGACTGCTGCTTCATTTATCAGATCAATGATATCTTTGGTTGGTGGCTTGGTGAAAGTAATTGAAGGCACAATTACTTTTCTAACTTCAATGTTGAGCACTTTTTGCTCCCCCTCACTCCTAGAATTCTCTTTCTCCCCCTTTTTGTTATCAGCAAGTTGAGTAGAGGAGGTATGTGCAGCCACCAATTTCTGAAGCAAGTCTGTCTGTTGAGTTTGGTGTAGATGAATTGTTGTAAGAGATGCTTCCATTGCTGTCATTCTTATATCTAAGGCATCTAACTTTGTGGCAAGATCAGAATTTTTCCTGAGTTTTTTCTTAATGTCAAGCATTATAGCTTCTGGAAGTTTAGAATCCATCTTGTCAGAAATGGCCTTCTTCATCTCATCAATATCACCTTTGATAGTGTTGACATCTCGAGCATGTTGAAAACCTTGGATTTGTTGTAGTTGCAGAGAAGCAAGATGTGCTTGAAGGAGCTTTTTGATGTTGGCATTTGTGGTGGTTTGAAGAGCAGAATTTGTCTGATTGATGAGTTGGATCAGGGTTGTCTTGAATTAGTGTTCATCACAGTGCTTTGAAAATGCCCAAGATGGCATGCCTGATCTTGAACTAAAGCCTACTTCCCCCCTATGTCCAATGGCTCTTCTTCACTGTCTCCACCTTCACCTCCAAAGAATTCTTCTGAACCACTAGTCTCATAATCAACATCACCAGCTGTAGAGGGCAAAGCTGTGATGGCATCCGTAGCTCTTAGCATTGACTGTGTGGTGTGCACCAAGTTGAGCATCCTTTCTGTATTGTCATTGCCCAGTTCAGCTAGAAGTTGATATGCTGAAATTGGGTGAGTAAATGTCTCAGCATCAAGGGAGGTAGAATCTATAACAGCTTGAGGTTGCTGAGATAGTCCCTCCCTGTCTGCATCCTGGACATTCATTAACTCACTTGCAATGGCATCCACCCTTATAGCTCATGTACCTGCATTTCTCTCATTATCTCTCTTTTGTTGCATCAAGGTCTCACCTTGGCTCCCCACCCTCACACCCTCACCTTCACCATCTAAGGTGGGACTCCTCACACTCTCTTTTGCCAATCCTGAAGAAATGGATTACATATTTTCACTCTTTTCCTCTCCTTTTTCCTGGGAGCAACCCAGACTCTCACTCATAACACTCTCTTCCCTCAATCCTAGAAGTGATTGTACTACCACTAAGTCTTCTGCACTTGAGATAATTGATGAAATTTGAAGCTGTGCAGAGACACTCGACAGATAAGGGATATCCGTCGAATTAGCAGTTTGACTATCCGACGAATAACTACTGTTAAGCTTATCCGTCGGGATACAATTACTACTCGGTGAATGAACAATATCCATCAAAAGAGTAGGAATAAATGAGTTTGGAGTGGAAACTATTGTGGACTCTGTGCAGATTGATGAAAATTTTGGCACAGATGTCTTAACAGTTCCTGAAAGAATTGGCAAGTGAGCCAACAAATCATCTAAAAGATGATGCTCACTTGCACTAGATTTTGGCTTCCCCAACAGAGTTAAAGAAGGGGAATCAGGAATTGATGTGTTGATCATATCCACATCCAGAGAGTTTGTGGGAGAATTTGGTGTTTGGGGTGCTTTTATAACTAGAGATTTTGGCTGTGACTCCATATTTATTGGAGCCAGATCAAATTGACTTTGCAAAGGTGTAGTGACTGTGTCTTTAGCACCAGTTTACACAGTGTGTGAACCCTGTGCATCCCCAAGGGTTTTGGGTTTCTTCTTTCTAGTATAGGTTTGGGGTGAGCTTATTTCCCTTACCCTTTTGGCCTGTGCTCTTGGCTGAGAGTTTTGTTCAATAGTCACATCCTTTTGGGAGGATGCAACTAGCAATGAGCTTTTTTCCTTATTAAGCACTGCAGTCTGTTGGGAAACTGCAGTGTGGCAAGGCTGGGAAACACTCACCTCTCCAACCTTATTCTTAGGGTTTCTTTTATGTTCACCCTGTCCCTCACCTACCTTACCCACCTTCACACTCCCCTCTTTAGATTTGGTGGATTTTGCAACTAGCATCTTTTGAGAGATACCAGAGGGGGCTTTCTTTGACTTGGATTTAGAAATTTTTGATGGTTTGGTAGCTTGGGTAGGCAACTGTTGGGTCATTGACACAGTTCGCATAGATACACTAGAATGCAAAGAAATTTGTGAGGTTGGAATAGTAGAGACATATGAACTTACCTCACTTACCTGAGGTGCTTCCATTACAGGGAAATAGAAGAGTGGCACCTCTCTGTGATGGTTTGCCCTGTTCAAATCTGCAATCATTCTCCTCTCTTGAACCCAACAATCTAATTTGTTGGTTGGGTTCTCAAGCACAATTTCCTCAGAGAGGTGGTTAGCTAACATCATGAAAAATCTAGCATAGTAAACATTTTTACCCCTCTTATTTAACTCCCCTAACTTAAACCCCAACTCAAATAAAACAAGATCACTAAATTTAAAGAACTTGTCGATAACTAGCATGTAAAGCATGTTAAGCATAGAGATATTGACAGAATCAAAATTACTGATTTTACCAGAAAAGACCTTAGTAACCACATCACATAGATAACTCCATTCCTTTCTAAGACCCAACCTCCTAATTTTACTTAACTTAGAAGTAGAGAGTGCATAGTTTATGGAGTTAAGCATATTAATAATGTGAGTGTCTGTGTGTGGTGAAGTTACAGTATTATCAGGAATTTTGAAACATGCTTTAATAACATCACTATTAATACAGAATTCCATACCTTTAATAGTGAGTGTGATGGTCTTATCAGTTGATTTATACACAGCAGTTGACCACATTTCTTCAACAACCTCACAGAAGATGGTGGGTGATTCTAGCATGGCATAGTTGAGTTTGCAGTTCTTCACAAAATCCATCATTTTGTGGTAGGCACCAGACTGTTGAATCCCCTTATTTACTAGAGCCGTGAAATTGTTCTTCTCATTGATGAATCCAGTTTGTGACATGATCTTGACGACTGGTGCCATTGTTGGAGAGTGGAAATTGCAGAGATAGAGATGATAATTGCTTTTGAGAAAGAGAGAATTTAGAACAGATGATTTGAGAATGATAAAAGAAATGTAATAGAAATGAATTAAGCTTTTATATTATCTCAAAAACAACTATCAAAAATAATAAAGTAAAATAAAGTAACTAATAAGAATTGCCCAAAATAGCCGTTTAAAAATAAACTATAAAAATTCTTTTAATTATCCGTCGTGTTATACTTATAAACTGTAGGTATACTCGATGGATAAAGTTCAGGGAATTAACGACTAAGATTCAGACAATTCGACGGATGAGGATAAATCAGTTATCCGTCGAGTCATAAAATATTCCAGAAAAATAATTGATTTTATTAATAAAATGTATACTGACGGATGATCAAACTCGATGGATAATGATCATCCGTCGAGATGTAAATTTTGACTTAGCCAAAATTTCATCCAAGACTGTAATACCATTAAATTTCTGGATGCAATACAACTTGCAAATTATCTGAAAAGATTTAAGAGTAATTTAGCATACCTAACTCACTTACCAACCTTGAAAAGGTGGATTCATCCAGTGGCTTGGTAAATATATCTGCAAGCTGCTTTTCACTTGGAACAAAATGTAGTTCCACAGTACCATTCATTACATGTTCCCTTATGAAGTGATACTTGATGTCTATGTGCTTTGTTCTTAAATGTTGCACTGGATTTTCAGTGATGGCAATTGCATTTGTGTTATCACAGAAAATGGGAATTCTTTCTACTCGCAGATCATAGTCTAGCAATTGATTTTTCATCCATAAAATTTGTGCACAGCAACTGCCAGCAGCAATATATTAAGCTTCAGCTGTAGAAGTAGAAACTGAATTTTGCTTTTTACTGAACTAGGACACAAGCTTGTTTCCTAGAAATTGACAGGTTCCTGTTGTACTTTTTCTATCAATTCTACAACCTGCATAATCTGCATCTGAATAACCAGTTAGATCAAAACTAGAATCTCTAGGGTACCAAATGCCAAGTTTTGGGGTTCCCTTGAGATATCTGAAAATTCTCTTAATAGCTACTAAGTGAGATTCTCTAGGATCAGCCTTAAATCTAGCACACAAACATATAGCAAACATTATATCTGGTCTACTGTTTGTTAAGTACAGGAGTGAGCCAACCATGCCCCTATAACTTGAAATATCCACAGACTTTTCAGTAGTGTTTAATTCAAGCTTAGTTGCAGTGGCCATGTGAGTTTTTTCAGATATGCAATCCATTAGATCAAACTTCTTTAAAAGATCATAAATTTATTTAGTTTGACTAATGAATATTCCATCACTAACTTGCTTAACTTGGAGACCAAGAAAGTAAGTTAGTTCCCCCATCATACTCATTTTATACTTACTTTGCATCAATTTGGCAAACTATTTGCAAAGTTTTTCATCTGTAGAGCCAAAAATAATGTCATCTACATAAATTTGGACAAGTATACTAGAGCCATTAACATTTCTAAAGAAAAGAGTTTTGTCTGCAGTACCTCTAGTGAAGTGATTCTCTAAAAGAAACTTTGACAAAGTGTCATACCAGGCTCTAGGTGCTTGCTTCAGTCCATAGAGTTCTTTCAAAAGATAGTAAACATATTCTGGAAAATTTGGATCTTCAAAACCAGGAGGCTGACTGACATAGACTTTTTCCTCCAAATCTTCATTCAGAAAGAAACTTTTGACATATATTTGATAGACTTTGAAATTGGCATGGGCTGTATAGGCTAAGAAGATTCTGATGGCTTCAAGTCTTGCAACAAGAGCAAATGTTTCATTAAAATATATTCCTTCTTGTTGACAATAGCCTTTAGCAACCAATCTAGCTTTGTTCCTGACTACTATGCCATTTTCATCCATCTTATTTCTGAATACCCATTTGGTGTCTATTGGATTCTTTCCTTTAGGCTTGGGCACCAGCTTCCGTACCTTATTCCTCTCAAATTGGTTTAGCTCCTCCTGCATAGCTAAAATCCAATCAGGATCCAACAAAGCTTCTTCTACCTTCTTTGGTTCTTCCTTGGAAAGAAAGCTGTTGTATAGACATTCTTCTTGAGTTGCTCTCCTTGTTTGAACTCTAGAAGATATATCACCAATGATGAGCTCAAAGGGGTGATCCTTTGTCCATTTCCTTTGTTGAGGTAGATAATCTCTAGATGAAGAGGCCTCATTGTTGTCTAGATATGTGATTGAGTTTTAATTGTTAGAAACTCCCCCTGAGTTAATGGATCTTTGATTTGAGAAAGGGGAACTTTCTGTAGGTGATCTATTCTGACTTCCAGCGACGGATAAAGCAGATTGTCTCCCGACGGATGAAGCATTTTGTAACTCGACAGATGTTGAATTTTGTGCTTCATTGGTAGTGGATTTTTCTGCATTATCCTTTGATACTGTTTCTTGATCACTTTCATCATCACTGTCATCACTAACCATCTCCACATTATCAAATTTGAGGCTCTCATGGTAATCTCCATCTTGCAGTCCTTCAATCTATTTATCATCAAACACAACATGTATTGATTCCACAATAATGTTAGTTCTTAGATTGTAGACTCTATATGCTTTACCAACAGCATATCCAACAAAAATTCCTTCATCTGCTTTAGCATCACACTTCCCATTCTGATCAGTCTGATTTCTCAAGATATAACATTTGCAGCTAACATTTGCAGCTAAAGACATTTGCAGCTAAAGACATCAAGATATATCTTTTCCTTGAGATGGACAACACATTGACTGGTCCAAACAAATCCATGTGAAGCAGTTGCAAAGGTTCTTCAATTGTTGAATCAAGCTTCTTTCTGAATGATGCTTTAATTTGCTTTCCCTTCTAGCAAGCATCACACAGTCCATCCTTAGAAACTCCACTTGAGAAATGCCTCTAACCAGTTCTTTCTTTACAAGTTCATTCATGGTCTTGAAGTTTAGATGGGATAGCTTCTTGTGCCATAACCAACTTTCATCCTGACTTGCTTTGCTGAGAAGACAAGTAACAGATTCTGTATTTGATGAGTTAAAGTCAGCTAGGTACACATTTCCTTTTCTCACACCAGTGAGAACCACTTTGTTGCTTCTCTTGTTTGTCACAACACAGGCTTCTGAGTTGAAGGTTACTGAGTTGCCTTTATCACAAAGCTGGTTGATACTCAACAAATTGTGCTTGAGACCATCCACTAAGGCAACCTCTTCAATGATGACATTGTCTTTTGAAATTAAGCCATATCCCACAGTATAACCCTTGCTGTCATCTCCAAAGTAATACTTGGGCCAGCTCTTTCCTTGAACTCCGTGAGCAGGGTAGAATCACCAGTCATGTGTCTTGAATAACCACTATCCAAGTACCATAGATTCTTTCTGTTTCCCTGCACACATCAAAATCAAATCAAGTTGATTTTGGTACCCAAGTTTCCTTGGGTCCTGCCTTGTTTGCTTTCTTTTTCTGTTTCTTAGGTTTGATCTCATTTGACTTGGGGATATCAGATTCATCCTTAGTCATTTGAGTTGGACCTTTGAAACCATTCATTACAGCAGAATTATCATACTTATTTTGATTAACAGGGAATGACATGCTATTAGTAAACATGTTATTCTAGTAAGGCATGCCAAATGGCATTTGTGGCATACTAAATGCAGCATAATAAGGATTAGGTGCAAATGGCATATTAGCAAACTGTGCATTCATATTCTGTATAGGCATAACATTCATAGGCATAGAAGGCATGGCATTTATGTTAGGAAAATGAGGTGGCACAGATATGGAAGTAGGCATGGCAGTTTTGCAATTAACAGACAAAAGATATACACTACCACACTTGACACATATTTTTCTAGGAGCATATTTATCAGGTGTGTAGTTGTTATGCTTGTTAATTCCTACTTTGCCATTTCTATTGTTTTTCTTTTTAGCCTCTGTTTTAACCTCAATCTTTTCCAGTCTGTCACTCAATTGCTTGACAGACATATGACCAACATTAGCCTTTTTCTCCTTCTTCAGTTGACTGGATTCTCCTGGAACAAAATTCTTGGAAACTGATCCATATTTCTCATTTAACTTGACAAGTTTGGCTTTACTCACAGGTTTGCTCACAGTCGACGGATGAGGATTTATATCACTCGACGGATAACCCTTTTTGTTATCCGACGGATGACCCTCATCATCCATCGAGTCTATATCTGTTAGAAATCCTTCAACCAAATTGGATTCCAGCTTCTCCTTATTCTTCTTCCAGGCTGCATCACTAAAGGACTCAATACCTTGAACTTTGGTGATTTGAGCATGAACATCTCTAGATGTCTTCCATGTCTTAATCACCTCATGTTCTTATTCAAGCTGCTTCTTCAGGATCTCTTCTTTCTTCAAGGACTCAGTTAATTCATCCTTAGCAATTTTACATTCAACTCTCAATTTTTCAAATTCAATGAACTGAGACTCTAGCATATTATTCCTCTCACTTAAAAACAAATTGTTTTCTTTGATTTTAGCATTTTCCTTAGTAAGAGACTTAAGTATAACACGCAAATGATATAATTCTGTAGATATGTCATTTATTGCATCATTACACTCATCTTTAGATAAATATGCAAGGTTAGTGGTGATTACTAGATTACTTGAAGAACTTGTCTCTGTATTATCAGACTTGGCCATTAGGGCTAGATTGATATAGCTGACTTCCTCATCTTCATCCAGACCATCTGCTGCCCAGTCTTTTTTTTGTATAATGAAAGCCCTTTCCTTTTGTTTGAGCAACTCAAAGTATTTCTATTTATAATCCACAGGCTCAAACTTTTTCTTGCTGGAATCTGAATTTCTACACTCACTGGCAAAGTAACATGCCAAGCCACATTTGAAACATTTGAATTTTGATTTATCCACCATGTTTCTATTTGGCTTGGCTGCTCCAAAGTTCTTCTTGAACTTGAGCTTGGAAAATCTTCTGGAAAGAAATGCTGGATGTTCATCAATATCTTCCATGTCATCTTGGCTAAAGAATCTTCATTTTCTGCAACCAGCCCCTTGCCCTTATTTTCACAGACCTTTGAAGTTGATTCAATAGCTTCCATCTTCATCTCCTTCTCTTTCTCTAACTCAGCAACTAGTGAAATGGATCCTCATTTCTTCTTTCCTCTCTCCATCCTCTCATCTTGCTCTATTTCAAGCTCATAAGTTTTCAGGATTCCATACAGTCTCTCCAAAGTAAACTCCTTATAATCTTGTGAGTTTTTGAATGAGACTGTCATAGGTTTCCATTCCTTTGGAAGAGATCTAAGGAACTTAAGATTGGAGTCTTTTGTCTGATAGACCCTTCCATGCAACTTCAGAGCATTTAGTAGTTTTTAAAATCTACTAAAAATATCAGTGAGAGACTCACTATCTTCACTATGAAAGTGCTCATATTGCTGAATTAGCAGCTACATCTTATTTTCCCTGACTTGTTCAGTGCCATCACAGATAATCTGTATTGTATCCCAAACTTCCTTGGCAGTTTTGTAATTGATGATGTTGTCAAACATGTCACCATCAACTCCATTGAACAGAATATTCATGGCCTTCTTATCCTTCCTGACTTGTTCAATATCAGGATCCGACCATTCATGCCTTGGCTTGGGAACTGATGGCTCATTTCCAGTTGTAGCACTCATTGGTACATGAGGGCCTCTCTCTATGCAATCTACATAGGCCTCATCTTGAGAAAGTAAGTGAAGATGCATTTTTCCTTCCAGTGATGGTAATTATCTTTATCCAGAAAAGGAATCTTGACTCCAACATCTTTCTTGTTCATCTTGCTGTTTTGTTGTGATCTTTAAACTCTTTGTTTATCAAGAGCTTGCTCTGATACCAATTGTTAGTCCCTAACAATGCAACAAGAATTACAGAAGGGGGGTTGAATGGAATTCTTGAACCTTTTTCACAAAATAAAATATTATATCTTAATAATATATAAGTGTTTGATTTGCAAAGTGCAGAATAAGAAGTTAGTAAAATCAAAACACAAGTAATTAAAAACACAAGTCTTTAAAAACTTTCTGGTGGATTTGAATGTATCCACCAGAGATATATATTATATCAAGAGAACTCTGTGTAGCAAGATTAGCTCACAGCTGCTTATAAATATGAACAATTAAGCTTACAGAGAAATGCTAAGAATACTGCTTACAAATGTTTCTCTGAGATAATGTTCTTAGTCTTCTTGTTGTTCTATTTGCTACTTCTTGGTTTATATATCACCAAGATCACAAAGTAATAAGAAAATATAATAAAACAAAACCTATCAAGTCTTAATACTATGCTGCTTTATTACTCTATTCCAGCATCTTTGAATATCTTCATAATAGCATGGAAATGGCAATGCTTCTTTGTTCTCTAAAACCCAGTTGAATAGGCTTCCACATTCTTTTAGCATACACTCGACGTATGTGACTGTGTTGTCACTGTCAACTGATGTTTGAATTGATTATCCATCGGGTACATGATCATCTGTCGGGTTGCCTTGTTGATCATCCGTCGAGTGGCATTTTTGTTTATCCGTTGGGTAGCTATCTGGCACTTGACTTCATTTCATTTATGCAAAATTACAAGACATCATTTATGTACAATTAATCAACCTATTCTGCATATCTAATTAAATTCAACATGACTTGAGTGCTACTACAGAATCTAAACAAGGTGTATGCAGAAATGTGCTACAGACTCATTATTACACAAGCTACTCACTCGATGGATAATTGATCATCATCCGTCGGGACTATATTGAGTCATCCGTCGGGACTATATTCCTTATCCGTCGAGTGCTATATTTTTTACTAAGTAAAATCTACTAAGGTGTTTTGTTAATGAAATCATCAAGTTCACAACATATCCATAACAGAAGTTTATGCTTGTCTTACCTCACCATCTAGAGAACAAGGCTTCATCTGTTTTTGAGCGTGTTGACTTCGAAACCATGACACTTGAGAAGTTGTATGGTAAGCTGAAAACTCATGAAATGGAGCAGGAATAAAGTAAAATCATCTATGGTGGAGGAACAGTTGATAGCAAGAATACTGAACTACTCAAGACAACTGCTTTTGTAGCTAGTGAAATCAAAGAGCTTGACATTACTGCTGAAAAGCCTAAGTCTAAAGCTGAAACGCTCTTTGAGGCTGAGATGGATGATGGAAACCTCTCTAGGAGTCCAAGTGACTACTACACTACTGAGGAGCTGCAAAGCATGGAAGATCCTACTATGGCCAATCTAGCAGGGATGTTCAGTAACATCAGGTTTAGAACAAAGCAAGGCTTTAGGGGTTCTGAAAGCAGCAACCGTGGTCAGAGGTCAAGTTCATCTTCTGGATTAGGTTACAAGACAAGGATGGTTGATAGAAGCAAGTTCAGATGCTATAACTGTGATGAGGTTGGGCACTTTGCCACTAAGTGCAGAAAGTCTCAGCAAGGAAAGGATAAAGGCAAAGCTTATTAGAAGAAGGACTCAGGTAGCTCAAGGAAGTATCCAGTGAAATCTTACATAGCTGAGGGGAAGAGCTGGGATGACACTGATAATGAAGAAGAGCAATATGGAAATCTTGCATTGATGGAAAAATCTTCATCTCAGGTAACATTTCCAACTATTCGTGCTTTACCTCCAGATAACTTGTGTGAGAATGAACACTGTGTCGCCTTCAGGCAGACTGTCCTAGTATATGGAAATGTTGTTTCTCATCACTATCTTAAGGCACGATGTAATACAAAGGAATGCATTGAGCAACATGATACCGTAAAAGAAGTGTATAGAAATGTTAGTACTACACTAAGATGTACTCTGCTTGATGTCGAAGACCTTAAAGTAGAACTAAAAAAAAGTTAAAGATGAAAATGGTAAGTTAGTTCTAGATAGGGTCAGTGTTGAGAATCTTAAGCAAACCAATAAATATTTAGAGCTTAAGATTACTAAGCACCTTGAGACAGAGGAAGAGCTAAGGAACAAGAATGCAGAATTAGAAACTAAATTGTATGCTTTTACTGATTCTGCAAATCTTGCTAAGAAACTTATAGCTGATCAAGTAGTAGGTGGAAAGGTTGGGATAGGCTTATACTACGATGAACTTAGAAAAGCTTCTAAGAAATGAGTAGTTGAAAATGAGCATGTAGAGAAAGTTGTTAATCCCCCTAGTACACCTCATGTTCTTAAGGAAGCTAAGAAGCCTCTATTTAAGGAAGCTACTGTTAAGCCCTTTGATGAAGATAATCTTTATATTCATCATGAGATGCTTGTTGAGGATCTCGAGCTCTCAAGGAGATAAAAGGCAAAGAAACCTACGTTTGTTGCTAGTGACTCTGACTTATCTTTTGCCGGACTAGGTTTTACTTCTAAGAATAAGAAGAATAGAAATAGAAATGGCAGGATAAGAACTAATGGCCCTAGGAAGTTATGCAACAATTGTGGTTCTGCTGGTCACCTTACTCATGCTTTTAGAAAGGTTAAAGCAGACAATGTTAGGAATACTTATGTGTATAACATGCCTAACATGCCTAAAGTTTCTTAGTGTAATAAATCTGTTTGCATGCCATGTGTAGTATCTTTCATGCACACTTATCTTGATTCCACACACTCACCTAATACATCTCACAATCATGATAAGCATGTTAGTAAGAACACTGATAGATCAAAGACTGTAAGCCCTCCTAAAGCTAGGAAAGTGGCACCTGTCACCAAGCCCAAGAGCAAGTCTGTTGGTGCTTCTGAAAGTGACAAGGAAATAGTCAATGATAAAGTAAAAACTGTTAAGCCTGTCAATTCTGTGAAGAGAAAAGTTATATATTCAAATGCTTCTAAGTCTTCTGGACCCAATGTAGTTTGGGTACCAAAGAAAACTTAATCACTTTTGTTCTCAGGGCATAAAGTAGAAGGTCATGTGGATTCTGGACAGTGGATGTTCAAGGCATATGACTGGAGATAGAGCCCTGCTATCAAAGGTGGTTGAGAAAGTTGGCCCAGTGGTTACTTTTGGAGATGACAACAAAGGTTATACTTCGGGATATGGATGTTTGGAAATTGGCAATGTCATCATTGAAGAAATCTCTTTGGTTGAAGGTCTTATGCACCATCTTCTCAGTATCAGTCAATTCTGTGACAAATGATGTGAAGTCTTGTTCAAGAAGGAGAAGTGTTTGATCTCTAATCGGAAGAATGAGAAGCTGACTCTTAATGGAATTAGAAAGGGTGATTTGTTCGTAGCTGACCGGAATTCTGCAGATAGTCAAGTAATGTGTTTCTACAGTAAAGCCTCTCCAGATGAAAGTTGATTATGGCATAAGAAGCTCTCCCACTTGAACTTCAAGACCATGAATTCTTTGGTTAAGAGGGAATTGGTGAGAGGATTGCCCGAGATGGAATTCAGTCCTGATGGACTTTGTGAAGAATATGAGAAGGGAAAGTCAAAGAGGGCATCACACAAGAAGAATACAATGACTGACATCATTGAACCACTACAACTCCTTCACATGGATTTGTTTGGTCCTGTCAACATCATGTATATGTCAAGAAAGAAATATGGCTTAGTGATTATTGATGACTATTCCAGATACACGTTGGTGTTATTCTTACATTCAAAGGATGAAGCCCCTGATATGATTATTGATCACATCAATAAGATTGAGTTAGAAGCTGGAGTGCCTGTGTGAACAATCAGATCAGATAATGGAACTAAATTCAGAAATGCAAAGCTGAATGATTTCCGTGTCAAGAAGGTCATCTCAAGACAGTTTTCAGCACCAAGGACTCCACAACGAAATGGAGTGGTTGAGAGGAAGAATCGAACATTGGTTGAAGCTGCAAGGACTATGCTTAATGAGGCTAATCTTCCTACTTACTTTTGGGCTGAAGCAGTTAACACTACATGCTATACTCAAAACAGAACCCTGATCAACAAGATATATGAGAAGACCCCTTATGAGTTAATGGCCAACAAGAAACCATCAATAAAATACTTTCAGGTGTTTGGAGGAAAGTGCTTTGTGCTTAAGGACGATGAGCATCTTGGAAAGTTTGATGCTAAAGCTGAAGAAGGTATCTTTCTGGGCTATTCTCTGGAGTCAAAGGCTTACAGGGTGTATGTGATTAGTGATCAAAAGGTTGTGGAAAGCCTTAATGTAACATTTGATGACGCCAAGCTCCTAAGTATTCAGAAGGAAGATGACAGTGATAATCTTGATGTTGAAGATCTTTCTGATGGAGAAGATGAACCTGAAGCTGTTCCAGAAAACAATGACAATGGCAATGATCCTGATGATCATAATTTTGATGCAAATTCTGAAGGTAATGGTCATGAGACAAGTCACACTATCTCAGGGACTAGTCCTCAAGCTTCAGATTCTGTAGATCAAGCTGGTAACAACTCAGGGGGAGCAGAACAAGGAGAAGAACAAGGATCTAGTAGTCAGACTCAACACAATTCTGGAAATGCTGAGTCATCAAGGGCTAGTCTACCAAGACATAGAGTATGGAGTAAAAACCACCCTCAGAACTTGATACTTAGTAATCCTAACAGTGGGGTAAAGACTAGAAGAGCTAGAATAAATGAATGTTTCTATTCTGGGTTTCTATCTCAAATGGAGCCAAAGAAAGTAGATGAAGCTCTTGGAGATCCTGATTGGGTGATTGTTATACAAGAGGAACTCAATCAGTTCAAATGACAGAAAGTGTGGAAGCTTGTACCCAGACCTAAAGACAAATCAGTGATTGTCACAAAATGGGTTTTCAGAAACAAGCTTGATGAAGATGGAATTGTAACAAGGAATAAAGCAAGACTGGTTGCTAAGGAATACTCTCAAGAAGAAGGGATTGACTACGATGAGACCTTTGCACCAGTTGCTACACTTGAAGCCATCAGGATGTTTTTAGCATTTGTAGCACATTCAAACTTTAAGGTATATCAGATGGATGTGAAAAGTGCTTTCCTGAATGGTGAGCTTGAAGAAGAGGTTTATGTGGAGCAAACCCCTGGTTTCATAGATCCTGAGTTTGAAGATTTTATCTATTTTATCTTCAAGGCTCTTTATGGTCTAAAGCAAGCGCCGAGAACATGGTATGACACTCTCCCAGAATTTCTTCTTGAAAATGGTTTTACTAGAGGTGTCATAGATAAGACTCTATTTTATAAGAATCATAAAGATGATACCATATTTGTGCAAGTTTATGTTGACGACATTATATTTGGGTCTACGAATGATGTATTTTGTGCAAGGTTTACTAAGCTTATGCAGAGTAGGTATGAGATGAGTATGATGGGTGAGTTGAGCTACTTCCTTGGATTACAAGTGAGTCAGAAATCAGATGGTATCTTCATTTGTCAAATGAAGTACATTAGAGATCTTCTGAAGAAATATCAGTTGGAAGACTCAACACCTGCAAAGACTCCTATGGCAACTGCCACAAAACTTGATCAAGATAAGTCTGGTAAGATGGTGGACATCACTTATTATCGAGGCATGATTGGATCATTACTCTACCTGACTGCGAGTCGTCCAGATATTATATTTGCTACATGCTTGTGTGCACGGTTCCAAGATGATCCGAAAGAATCTCATATGATAGCCATTAAAAGAATTTTCAGATATCCGAAGGGTACACCTAATCTAGGTATCTGGTATCCCAAAGATAAGGGCTTTGATCTCATCGGCTATACAGATTCGGACTACGCTGGTTGTAAGATTGATTGAAAGAGTACTTCAGGAAGCTGTCAGTTTCTTGGGAGAAGATTGGTTTCTTGGTTTAGTACATCTATTGCTGAAGCTGAATACATTGCTGCTGGTAGCTACTGTTCTTAACTTCTTTGGATGAGAAACCAACTCCGAGACTATGGACTTGATTTGAAGAATATTCCTATCTACTGTGACAACACAAGTGCCATATCAATCTCAAATAACCCTGTTCAGCATTCAAGGACCAAACATATTGATATAAGGTATCATTTCATTCGAGAGCATATAACGAATAGAATTATGGAACTTCATTATGTTCCCACAATGGACCAAATTACAGACATTTTCACGAAACCACTTGATAAAGTTACCTTCAATAAGTTGGTTAGTGAACTTGGCATGTTGAATTTGTCCAATTAATTGGAAATCAACAAATGTATTTGGTGTGGGTAAATTTTACTACCCCAATGATGATGCTTTGAGGGGAAAGTAAGTTTACATATCTATTCATTATATATATCCATGTTTGTAAACTTTTTTTGAAGCTAACTGATTACCATGTGTTACATGTTATATGCTAGTGGTAAGTAAGTTAGAATTTTTGATGCAATATATAAGTGTTTTGAATGTTTACATGTTATATGTTTTTATCTGATGCAAACACTTTTGATATTGATATTTATTTTAGCACACACACATATCTCATTTTAATTGCACATTGGGTTTAGATCCTGTAATCTCTTTTGTGATCATATCATAACTCTGATTTATAGGTTTAGATCATGTGTAACTAATTTGAGTACTCTGATTATATTCTGTGTGATTGTATCATTTTCTCTGAGTAATTCTGTATGTTTGTTGAGTTTCAGACTTTAGGCAACTCTGACAATAGAATCCTTGGTCACTCTGATTCTCTGTTCATGCTAAAATAACTCTTTTTGTCCTGTGCTAGAATAATATGCAGCATAACTAGCAATAGTTATGATATGATTGATTGTATGACATATATGTTGATCCTATGTGTAACTCTTATGATCTTGCTATGCTTACTATGTTCTGGATATTAAATCCTGATATATGTTTCATACTCTGATTACCTCATGCATGTCTTATAAGCTTAAAATAATGTTCATCTCTTTCCTCTATAGTATTAATATGTATTGGACTAACTTTGAATTGTTTTGAGTTGATGAGATTTATTTGAGTAGTATTGTCAAAAGAATCAGAAAGCATGATCATCTGAGACATCCTTCATGAATCCATATGGTGGTAAATAAAGGTAAAAGATTTCTGGTTCTGAAATCACTCTGTTCTTGATCATCAAATTCTCTGATATTGTACTTCGGATGTTTGTGATCTTCGACACCCTCAGTGGTTGTAGGAACTGACTAAGAGCCTATCACACCTCATAGGTTCTATCCCAAGTCATTAGAACCAAACACCTCTCAAACAGTATTCCATTACCTTACTCTGATACATCCCCCAGATTTTGCTCTGATTCACTGAATTTTCTTGAAATATCAACTCAGTGATCAGGCAAAATTACCATTTGGTTTTTGGAGTTGTGTTGAGGATGAGGGAGATAGTGCCAAGAAGCACCAAATAAGGAAGGAAAGGTCAACCCTACAGCTCTGTCTCTCACAAAGAAGTGGAGTATGTATAACCTGAGACATCCGTAAGCCCATATGTATTCTCTCAAAAGGATATAGAGCTGAAAAAGGCATATAAACAGTTACTAGGTGCATTCTCCCAAGAAAATGTTATATATTCAAAATTCGCCTGTCAGCCAGGGCATCTGTATAAGGGTCACTACCCCTTGATTAAAATGTTTCTAATGCACATGTGAGATTCACACACACAAGGAAGGTATTAACGCAGCAATCATTGTCAAACCATATCAAGGTCAATGGCAAATGGTTGAAATCCTGGATCATGTTCTAATCTTTATCTCTGATTTTGAATAAGAACATATGATCTTGGTTGGTTACTTTGATAAGTCCTCACAGACTTCAGAAGAAATCTTTGATCCCTAATGGCATATCGTTGATCACTGGTTATCTTCCCAGAATTCAAATCTGGATATGATTTTGACTTAGTCAAGATAGCAACTTGTAAATGAGGACTCAGATATCAACTGACGAGTTTATAAGGTATACTTCTTCATAAAAGTTGAGAGATATCAGGAATTTTGCCACTTAAAAGAATCCTAATTTCCACTCTCAGAAGGAACATTTCTGAATCTCTTGACTGTGAGAGTTTCCATCCTTGAAGGTGGAAGGCAACTTTTCTATGAAAATGATTTTCTCGCAGGTACACTTGGATGTTTGGAGCTTTGAGTGAGTGACACACTGTGAGACTGAGTGACAAACACTTGAGTGTAGAGTGGAGTGAAATACAATATGAGATCACTAAACAGAAATCACACACTTGCACTGTGAGGACTGGTTACCAAATAGTCTTTTCACTTGGTTGGTTGATCCTAAGGTTTTACTCTGAATACAATTTGAAGGATTACTCAACTAAGGGGGAGAAATTATGAAGAGATATGGACTGATTGTCTTTCTGTAACTAAGAAGAGGGATTTCTAACTTTATTGTACTAAGAAAGGGATTCTTCATCTTAGGGGGAGAGATTATTGGGCTTCGGGTACAAGTTCTAAAATGTTTTCTATGTGCTTTATGGGAAGATCTGAAGGTTATTGAAGACAATGTTTGGAAGACGTATCTATCTGCAACTTTACATAAGGGAGAGAAGAATTTATTCTCTGCTAAAGTTGAATGTGTATAGAAGATGCGGTAGATATAAGATAGTATTATTTCCAAGTCCCGGATTGAAAGTTGAAAACAGATTGAAGATTTTTGGATAAGGTTAGTTGAGTTGTCCTCCAAACTATTGCTTCTCCATTATTATTTGACTGTCAGGTGTAACAGTCACATAGGGGGAGATTGTTGAGCAAGATTGAAGCTGTATGTTTATCACAACAATACTGGTTTGGATAACTCAACATAGGATAAGCACTTTGAAATAAACTATGTTCCACTAGGATCAGTACATATTGGTTATTGGGTATATGCACAAAAGGTTTTGATAGCTGTAGTGAAGAAAACGTCAACAGTGATCTGTATGAAGTTCATTAATATGTTTAGGCATCGGAGGAATAAGGTTGGAATTATTCGAAGCAGTTGTCAGAATCAGTGTGAAGACCTCAAGGATTCCTAGTGTAGTTGGTTATATTTGGTAGAAAACTTAACAGTGGTTTATACGGGTATAATACGAAGGCCTGAGAGCGGAACTAGTCGTCTATGAACCAGACCCGTGCACGAGACGTCAGTGATCCGTGAAAGAAAACGGAGTATTATTTTTAAGGAATACTGTTAAGTGGATTTTGTACTCGAGGAGTCTGGAAATATTTTGAGGTATAAAATCCAGGAGATTAGAAGGCCTGCGGATACAGAGAAGTACAGCCCAAGGATTTACTGGATTTATTTTTAAATCAATGACTGATTTTTATTGAATGAATAAATGAAAATTAATCATTTATTTATTAAATTTAAAATCACATTTGATTTTAAAATAAATAAATTAAAAATTAATTTTTATTAAATAAATAAATTAATCTCAAAAGATTTATTTATTTAATTTAATATCAATAGTTATTTTTGGAAAAATAAAATTAATGTTTGAATTTTAAATAAATAAATAAATAAAATCAGATTTTATTTATTTATTTATCTTAAAATCAAATGTGTATTTTTTATTTTATCCATCTTGCTAGTCAGAAAGTCGAATGAGAATTGAATCATTTTGATTCAAACAGATTTTGGCAAGTGCAAAAGAAAATCGGAAAATATGGTACAAGGCAGTGTTTTGTTTGTGCAGTAAATCAAAAGAATCCAGTACAAGTGCAATTATTTGTTATTGCTCGCGGACCCCAGGTGAATAACAAAAGAAACCAAACAAAACAATAACAAGGCAAAGTAAGTCGCCACAGAAGGATTTTTGAAAATAAAAATTGTGGTTGTCCATCACCCCACTCGCGCGTGGCACACACGTCTGGCGACTCCTCCTTGTTTTGAACATGGGCGGCACATCAGCTCCTAGGCGCATGGCTCTTGTCTCCCGCTTGTTTTGTTCGGTCTTTAAAATGAGTACAACATAGGAAGTAATCAAATGCAATGTCGCCACAGACAGTATCGCCATAGGCGATTAGTGTTAAGGCAAAGGCGGCTCCCTGTTGTCGCCACACAGCTTTTACTCCCAACATTAGTCACCACAAAAATTATTTCAAGTGCAATTCTACTGCTCTGATCGCAATACAGGCTGTACAATTCAAAACAAATGGACAAGAGTCAGCCACGTAATATCATTATCTCTTCTACAATTCTACCACTACAAAACCAATTTTCAGCAGATTGAAAGAAGTAATACTTCTCAGCAAAAACTCCATTAAAGCTCTGCAGAATTTTTTGTAGAGTTAGTTGATTTCATTTATTGAAATTAAGGAGAGAAGTGCTGCATAATATATTTCACACTATTAAAGCCTTACAAACTTTTAACACTCTGTTATGGATGTAAACTAAGGTATATAATTGCTGTGTTTATTATTAAGGAACGTGAGTTTCGTGGCTCGATTTGACTGCTCTTGTGTTTCCTGACTCAATCTGCCTTAAAAAGATGCCTAAGTACCTTGTTGATTGCCAAGGATCAAGCCAAAAAACGTAATTCTGATCTGTGGGGTGAGGCCCCTTATATAGATGTTGGGAGTCCTTGAATTGGACTTGGGTTAGGAGACTTGGTGGGCAAGTCTCAGAATTAGAATGGACTTTGGAGTCCTAGGAAATAGGAAACGGATTCCTTATCCTATCAGGTCCATTGGGGGCTAATCTTCAAGGATTTATATCCTCATTGGGACTCATTTTGACAGCTGATTTATACCTTATTAATTAATTAAGAAATTAATTAATATTCTGGGTTTTGGGCCCTTTCTAATTGGGCTTCGTTATTGGACCGTATCTGGTCTAATTAATTTTAACACCCATTATATTCCTAGGCTATTTTTTACCCCTATCAAGGATCTTGGGCCTCTTCTAATGGGCTTAACTGTCAGCCCAATGTTAATACAATTAATGTGATATTAATTACACAATCAGGGTTTATTTTATTCCCTATCATTTGCCCCCCAACTTCTGGGAAACCGTAAAAGATTTCACAGAAGTTAAGTTCATTCGTTCCCTTACAGGGTATCGTTTTGGCGTAAAGTGTAGAGCGACCTACACATTTACAACGATTTGCCTTGTACACGGATTCAGGGTTGTTTTTAGAACTTCCCTTTTATTTTCTTACCTTTTTCCTTTTCTTTAGGAATTTTCTGGTATTTTTCAGGAATTTTCCCTTAATTTCTGGGAATTTTTCCTAATTTTCAAGAATATTATGATACTCACAGATATTACTTCTTTAATATTTCAAGAATATTTTATCAAAAATAATTTTTGAAATTATTTTCAATTTTTCCCTAATTTTTCTGGGATTTTTCTGAAATTTTCAGCCCTTTTTCGACCAGGATCCTAGTCGAAATTTTGACCTGGATCCTAGTCGAATTTGGGCCTGCTCCTGAGCCCTGGTCGAACAATTTCGGCTAGGATTCACGACCAGGATTTCGACCTGGATCCTAGTCGAGTTAACGACCTGGATCCTGGTCGAAGTTTTGGCCGCAACATGATTCCTGTTCGTGAAACTTCGACTAGGATTCACGACCTGGATCCTAGTCGAGTTTACGACTTGGGTCTAGGTCGAAATCCATGCCACCTTTTGACTCCTGTTCGTGAAACTTCGACTAGGATTTACGACCAGGGTTTCGACTTGGATCCTAGTCGAGTTTATGACCCGGGTCTTGGTCGAAATTCATGCCACCTTTTGACTCCTGTTCGTGAAACTTCGACTAGGATTCACGACCAGGATTTTGACCTGGATCCTAGTCGAGTTTACGACCTGGGTCTAGGTCGAAATTCATGCCACCTTTTGACTCATATTCGTGAAACTTCGACTAGGATTTACGACCAGGGTTTCGACCTGGATCCTAGTCGAGTTTACGTCCTAGGTCTTGGTTGAAATTTTGCTCATCTTTAGGCTCCTATTTGAACTAATTTGTCCAGCATGCACGGCCTAGATCTCGACTTAGATCCTGGTCTTTTTGGCTCTTCTTTGTATTTGGGCTTTAATTCGGGCCTCTTATATTTCAAAATCCTCTTTGAATTTGGGCCTCTATATTTCCAAATCCTATTTGGATTTGGGCTTTGATTCTTTGAATTCGAACCTTGACTGGGGCCTTTATATTTCCAAATCCATTAAGAATCAAAGAAATCGTTAAGAATCTTCGAGGACATTCCGGAAGGTTCTGAAACGTGGGTTTTTTCTTATCATGGTGATTAACATAATCGTCCCTTAAGACTATCGATTTGTTGTTTAGCCTCAGCCAGGATTTTCTGATCATTTTCTAGTGAACGTTCTATTCTTCATGAACTTGTTTTCGTGGATGTCCTAGTCTTCACGAAATTTGTTCTCATGGATTCTTTAGCCTTCGCGGAACTTGTTCTCATGGACGTTCTAGTCTTCAAACTTATTCTCGTTGGGCGCCTAATTTTTCAAGAATTCTCAAGGAATTTCATAAGAGTTCCACCAGAAAACCTTTAGGAGGGTCTGGATCAACCCTATATGGGTTCCGGTCGGCTATGAGGCCTTCATGTGGCCTGGTCGGAAAATTCTGCTCTTTTTGGATGTTTGGCCCTTTTTCTAGTGAGCGTTATGTACTTGTTCTCGTGAACGTTCTACTCTTCACTAGGAGCATCCCTTGGCTTTAGTTCATGGTTTTCTTGGAACCTTCTCTTAGGGGCCATCCCTATTAGTTCCGGACGTCTGTAGACGTACCTTCGAGGACGTCCTAGTCAGCCTAACCCTCCATATGGAGGAGTCAGCTTCAAGGACTCTTGGTCGGCCATAACCTTAATATCTAGAGCTTCTTGGCCCTTCGGGATCCTATTTCGTGGAAGTTCTTGAACTTCAATATTCTCAATATCAATTCGTGGATTAGACTTCTCTCTTTTTTATTCGAGGGAGTACCTTGTCGGGTGGGGACCTCATCCAAGGACCCTTTAGATGGTCAAAGATCTTCATGGATGGCTATTCGACCTCCTCTGGTTGGTCAAGGGGAAACATTTTTTCTTTCTTGGACGACATGTCTCGATGGACCTCGAACATAAACTATCATGTTCGTGTTCTTGATGGGTCCTCATAATTCAAAGGAACCTTGTTAAAGTTGGCCTAACCCCTCTTATTTTCCCATTGGTTAAGTTTGTTCCAATTAGGCGAACAGCTTCCTGAGGCGGGGATGTGCGGGGATCATGCCTTGTATTTGGTACATCTATTCGTTTTAGAACTTTCAATACTTCACAAATTAAAGGAGGAGCCTGGCTGGCTTAAGGCATCCCTTGGAGGCCGGTCTGCTGGAGCCCTTTCCGAGGGATCTCCAGTTGGTCAAAGGCTTTCTCTTGAGGCTGATCAGCCTTTTTTGGTTGGCTGGAGTTTGTAATGTAGACTTCAATTGACCATATACATTTCATGAAGTTAGCTTTCTAATATCTTTTTCTTATTAGGCCAATGCCTACTTTGCAGCTTCTTTCACTAGGAGTGCAAAATGAAGGAGTGAGCACATGGCCTTGGCGGCATTGATGAAGAAACTTGAGAGAAAGTTTCAGGAGTGGGAGTCTAGAGCTCTTTTAGCATTTATCGACGGTCGGAAGACTTATTCAAGATGATTGACACCCATGATGATGAGGTGCGCCCTATTAATATATCCATTGGCTCTGTTCATAGCTCTTACCCGGATATGGTAAATTTGCGGGGCTTTCCTAGCCTTTGGGTTGTTTCTGAGGTTGCCATTATTGGTCAATCATCTGATTTTGGACTATAGATTATCCTTCAGTGTTTAGGCCTTGCATGGCTTTGTTTTCCGTGCGTGGCTTTTATCTATTTGCGGTCCTTTATGGACTTGAACATCTTCAGTGTGTAACCTAATTGTTCATCATGACTTGATTTCTGATCCTTCAGGATCTCCTGCATTTGTAGTTTGATTTCATATTCATCTTTTATTTTCGGTACTTTGGTCCTTCGGGAATTTTAGTCATTGGATGCTCGTACACTGGTCGACCTTATTCCTCCATTTACTACTAAGTACTAGGAACATGTCTTTCATGTCCTAAACATATTAAACCTTTAGCTTCGAAACGCGCCAGGCATGAGGCACTTTGTCACTACTCAGGGTTTCCAACTTGTAGGATCCTCGTCCTCATGTTTCCTTGACCTTATACGGTATTTCCCAATTTGGGATTAGCTTTTCTTTCTCTTCAACTCCTGAAGCCTCAATCTTTCTTAAGATCAAGCCTCCTTGGTAAAAGAACCTTTCTTTAACTCTTTTATTAAAATAGAGGGAGGCTCTTCATTGATGCTCTGCATAGCGGGAGCTGGCCTCATCTCTGACCCCGTCAATGGGATCGAGAGCGAGCCTCATGCCTTCTTCATTGGTTTCCGATTCATAAACTTCAATCCTAGGGGATCTATGTGTGATTTCAAGGGGTGGCACTGCCTCGGCTCCGTAAGCCAGCATGAATGGGGTTGCTTCAATTGTCACTTTGCAGGTGGTACGATATGCGCATAGTATAGGCAGCAACTCATCCACCCAAGTATCTCTCGAGCGTTCAACCCTCTTTTTAAGTCCATCAAGGATGATTATGTTAGCAACTTTCGCTTGCTCGTTTGCCTGAGGATGTGCAACTGAGGTGAAGCGAAGTTCTATGTTGTTATTGTTGCAGTACTCTCTGAGCTCTGCATTATTAAATTGTTTCCTATTATCCATGACAAGGATGTGTGGGATTCCATATCGGCACATGATATTCTCCCACAAGAATCATATTATTCCATTTAGAAATCTAAAAATATATATATGTTGTGCAACCTATTCAGTTGTGATCTTAGCCAAAGGCTTAGCTTCGACCCACTTAGTGAAATAGTCTATGGCTACAATTAAGAACTTTCTTTGTGTCGTGGCCATGGGGAAAGGCCCAAGTATATCCATTCCCTACATAGCAAAAGGAATGGGAGAGTTGATGGAAATCAGCATCTCAGGGGGTCGTCGAACAACCGGTGCATGCTTCTGGCAATGATCACACTTTTTCATATAATCTTTGGCATCGGCCATCACCTCTAGCCAATAAAAGCCTAAACGGGTTATCTTATGAGCGAGTGCTTTGCCCCCCAAGTGTTGCCCACAGATACCTTCGTGTACTTCTTCAAGATCCAGGCGTGCCTCATCGGGCTTGAGACATTTTAAGTAAGGAACCACATAAGATCTTTTGTACAAAATCCCATCGATCAAAGTGTATCTCAGTGCTCGAACAACCAACTTTCGGACTTCAATCACGTCATTTGGCAGCCAACCAATTTGAATATGGGCCTTAATGGGATCTATCCATGACATCCCCAACCCTGTAGGAGCTACAAGCTTAACATCAATGCTCCGTGTCTTCAAATTGCGGAAGTATACACTTCCTGAACTTTCCTCTATCTCAGATGAAGCAAACTTTGACAATGTATCTGCCTTAGCATTTTCCTCTCTTGGGATGTGCTCAACATGGCATTCATCGAATTGAGTCATCACAACCCTTACTAGGCGGACATACTTAGCCATTGTATCATCCCTTGCCTCAAACTCTCCCTTGACCTGGGATATGACCAACCTCGAGTCTCCACAGACTTTTAAGTTCTTGACTCTCAGTGTTCCTGCTAAGCCGAGGCCAACTATCAGAGCTTCATATTCTGCTTCATTGTTTGTAGTTGGGAAGTCTAGCTTCATAGAATATTCAATCAAGAACCCATCAGGGCTTTGTAAAACCAAACCTGCTCCACTTGAATTTGTTTTTGATGCTCCCTCAAAATAGAGAACCCAATATTCTTTCTTCTTATCATCCTGTTCCTTGTCCCCCTTATCAACTTCCTTGTCTTGAGGTATGGTATCCTACTGCCCCCCGACTTCTTGGTAGGGTATGGTACATTCCACCACGAAGTCAGCCAATGCATGGGCTTTTATTGCCGTTCGTGTCTTATACTTGATGTCGAATTCTCCCAGCTCTATTTCCCACTTTATCAACCTCCCACTAGCCTTGGGACTATGAATGATATTTCTCAGGGGTTGATTTGTTAGCACCTCAATCTTATGAGCCTAGAAGTAAGGACGCAACTTTCTCGAAGCCATTACAAAGGCTAAAGCAAACTTCTCAAAAGTTGAATAATTTAACTCAGCTCCATGCAGAATTTTGCTGACATAGTATACGTGTTTCTGGATTTTGAGTTCCTCCTTAACCAATACAGCGCTCAAGGAATTCTCTGAAACGGCCAAGTACAAGTATAAAACTTCATTCAAAGCTGGCTTGGCCAACAACGGGGCCTGGGCCATATATTTCTTTAATTCTTCGAATACATTCTGGCTTTCCTCACTCCATACAAAATCCTTAACTTTCTTTAAGGACTTGAAGAATGACAAGCACTTGTCCCCAGACTTGGAGATAAATCGTCTTAACACAGCAACCCTTCCAGCGAGCTTTTGAACATCTTTGATAGTTTTTGGTGGTTCCATGTCCAGGATTGCCTTTATTTTATCGGGATTGGCCTCAATTCCTCTCTTGGAGACCATCAATCCCAAAAACTTTCCAGACCCTACTCCGAAAGCACACTTCGTACGATTTAACATCATCTTATGGTATCTCAGGACCTCAAAAGCTTCCCTCAAATGGGTTATATGGTCAGTCTTTACTAGACTCTTGACTAACATGTCATCGACATAAGCTTTCATGGTCTTGCCAATAAGATCCTTAAAAATTTTATTTACCAACCTTTGATAGGTGGCTCCTGCATTCTTGAGACAAGATAACAATAAACACCAAAGTTAGTGATGAATGATACCTTTGGGATGTCGTCCTTGTGCATCTTGATCTGATTGTATCCACTAAATCCATCCATGAAGCTCAGCATCTCATGTCCAGCAGTGACATCTATCAAAGTATCTATCCTTGGCAATGGGTAACAGTCCTTAGGGCATGCGTCATTCAGATCAGTGAAGTCCACACACATCCTCCATTTTCCATTGGCCTTCTTCACCATTATAAGGTTTGCTAACCATTATGGAAATTGTATCTCCTCAATGAAACCAGCCTCTAAGAGCTTCTCTACTTCCTGTTTTATAGCTTCTTGCCTCTCTGGGGCAAAACTTCTTTTCTTTTGCTTCACCGTCTTCCGACTCGGATCCACATTCAGCTTGTGAGTAATTAGTTCCGGGTTTATGCCTGGCATATCAGCTGCCGACCATGCAAACACATCACTATTTTCTTGCAAAAATTTCACTAACTTTCCTCTAAGGGGCTCCTCTAGCGTGGCTCCAACGAAAGTAACTTTCTCAGGATCCTCAGGAGCTAAAGGAGTCGAAACCAAGTCTTCAGCTGGCTTCCCTCTTTTCTCATCGTTCTCTCGAATATCCAGATCTTCAATAGGCAGAACTTGCCCCCCAACTTCATCTGCCTTCAGAGAGGCTACATAACAACTTCTAGCCATTTTTTGATCTCCTCTCTCTTCTCCAATTCCATTCCGAGTGGGAAATTTTATAACTGAATGGTAGGAAAAAGGGACTGCCTTGAAGGCATATATCCATGTTCTCCCCATGATAGCATTGTAAGTTGAACTAGCCTTCACCGCCACAAAGTCCAACATCTGTGTTGCTTGCCTTGGTTCCTGTCCTTTAGTTGTTGGCAACTTGATTATCCCTTCCACGGGGCACTCCACTCCCGCAAATCCATATATCGGCATGTCGGTTGGGGTCAACTTTCCGCTTCTTACTTTCTTTTTCCCTGGCGGTTAATTTCTGATCACTTTTTATTACCATGGCTGCCTGAACTACCGAAGTATAGGTCTTTAGTTGTAAATTACAACTCCACTCCGAATTTAGGGTTTCAATCCCTGTTGAAACCTTTGCTTTTTGAGCTTCATATTTTACATAATCTGATGCAAATCTGGCTAATTCCGTAAACTTAGCCTCTGTTAGGCACAAAGCATGCACTAAATAAATCACGCAAGTATACGCGTTCGCAAGTAATATAGAATGATTTCTAGTTCATTCCCACAGAGACTCTGATTAATTATATTTAATTAACACTTACTCACCAATGTATGATTATTCTTCAATGCCAAGACAATAACAATTAAGATTGGTAAACTAATAATTACTACGAGAATTAAACACTTGAATTAATAATATTAAACACACATGAGATCATAACTTAATTACTACTTCTTTCAATAGTTATTGTTATTAACCTTAGCATGTAATGGTGATGATATTAATCGAACAACACGAAACTGATAAATGCCAACTTTCATTGTACGAATACCATTCTACCAAGCATCCACAATTAAGATAGAAGTTGAATAGGCATCAATTATGTTGAGATCCTATATGTCTACAGAATTTGACAACATAACAATTTAAGCGCAAGTTATTTATGATGATTACACAGGGCAAGTAAAACGGTTAGAGTTACCCGCTAATCATGCATACAATACATGAACCTATACTAGCATGGCAAGTTCTAAATCTCAAGATTCACTGTCGCTTCACAAGAGATTAATAGGATATCTTACATGTTCGCGATGCATATAAGATGAATAAGCACAACCTATACTAGATATCATACAATCACCACATACCAAGGTATTAAACAATTAACCAAAGAAATCTATAGTAAATCTACTAGGATCCCAAGATCATGATTAGCCCATAATAGAACTCATCGTCACCATGGGTTCATATGAAAGCATGATAATAACACAACGATATAAGGCTAATAAAAATACTTAATAAATAATGAAGTACATCACAAGAGTATGAAGGTTCAAAGCATAAAGAAAACTAGCATCCACTATTACAACGAATTAAAAGAATCACAAGATAAACGTATGCTTCCTCTTTTTCGTTGTTGTATGCTAAAACGGTCTTCTCAATCTTCTTGCCCTTGCTCTTGATGAAGAAAACGTCTTCCCATAAGGTTTATATAATATCCCAAGAGAACCAGCGCTAACAGAAGCCCAATTGTACTCGAATTAATAAAATCCAGATTCTGAAATTTCGCCCGCACGCGGTCGCCTGCTGTCTCCACGCGGCCGCCTGCTCCTGGCGCGCGGCCGCTTGCTGCCCTTCTGGAAAATATTTTATTTTGCTTCTGTTTTTGCTGATTTCTTTACTGATCACCCCTAGACTGATTCCAAGCACTTTCTTAAGCTTTATTTGATGAAAACCACCTATCTAAGCAAGTTATACCCTGAAATGCAAAAATACTGTCAAATACACAAAATACTTGAGTTAAAGACACCAATTCAAGCCGTTATGAGACGCTCTAAGTGGTATAAAATGCCACTTATCACACCCCCAAACTTGAATCGACGCTTGTCCTTAAGCATCACAGACTCAAACTTAGAATAAAACATGCATGAATGCAACTTATATGAATGCAGCGATCCCCTCGCGATGACTAAACCAACCAACACATGACATATCAACAAATGCAATTAGGAAACTAAAGATCAATCAAATCACGCAAGCTAACATACAACTAGAAATGTGGTGTGTGCGAATAATTAACAGATATGCTTCGAAACTAAATCAATCACCATAATTTAATTATCCTCAAGGCAATCACAAGCTTATACGAAGAATATATTCTAGATACAAAATGACTTATAATACTTCAAGATTATTGGAGTTTATTACGGAATCATGCTTTTATTCAACACATAAAACAAATGCTTATTTGATCGTACAATGAGTGAGGTCCACAAAAGACTTATGCAATGATACCCATTTAGCAAGTGTTAGGTTAGCGGATCCCAGACTATAAAAGTCTTAGGTCACTAGGCACAAAGTCCCCTAAGAACTTAATAACTCGAATACCAAAGAGCCCACTCGTGATCAATTGTGCATTAAACCATATTTTTTCTTTTTTTTTCTTTCTTTTTTTTCTTTGTTTCTTTTTTCAATTTCGGAGCAAGTGCGTTTCGCTCCATCTTGCTCAACCCTAGACTACTCGTATACAATACGAGCCGGCTACTAGCCATTTGACGCATAGCCACAACTAGCAATGAATTCCAATTTTTTTCCAATTTTTATCTTTTCTTGTCTTTTATCATTAAGAGCCTAGCATGCATTCTAAGTATAAGCAATAGATTAACCTCAAAAACCATCAAACCATGACAACAATCTAGTCCTTAAGCATACTCTAAGGCTTAGTAAAATTACAAGTGTTTCTAGCATACATATCAACCTAACAAGATTCAACATCACTTTAACGCTATCACCACACTCGCATCAATATCACATATTAATCGGTAAAGCAACACAAAGGGATCATGGTATATGCATGAGCTATATGACATGATAAAAAAGTTATAAATCTTTAAAAAAAACTATATGACAAAAATGCAACTATATGAACTAAACTAACATGAAAAATGCAACTACATGACACACACAAATATGTTCCTTAACTACCACCCCAAACATAGAAAGGAACACAGGGTATACCTACTCAGACGAATCATCATCATCACCCTCAGAGGGTGGAATGTCAGGAGGTGGATAAGCAGAATCCTCACCAAAAACGGGCCACTGGATGTTAGCTCCAAGGCCTCTAAATGCAGTCCCAAGTGCCTGGGTGAGCTCCTCCGCAAACCGACTCTGCGACTCATACATCGTATCCATCCTCCTCAAAAGCCTCATGTACTGGACATCAGCCAATCCTGAACCATCTCCTCCCTGAGCCTGACTAGGCCTAGCCATGGTAGCACCAGCTGCTGGAACTCCTTCTGGAAAGTGATACCCCAAACCATGTGACTTGGGCTCTCCACCCGTCCACTCCTGCATCGCATTCAAAGTCGATGAATTAATAGGAGCGGCCAGCATCTGCAACTGCTCATAAGAAGGCCACTGGACTCCAACTGCCTTACAAAGCTTCGTGACAATAGAGGCATATGGGATAGAGTATTACGATTTCCCCTTAAAAACTTCAAAATCCCTTGGTAGATGTACTCACCAAGGTCCACATAATTTTCATCATTCAGAATTCCTCATAACAACCTCGCCCTCTCCACTATAACCTCATGTGCATGCAAAGAAGGAAGAATATTAGCACATATAAATGCATTCCAAGCAAACCTGCTCATCACGACAACAGGGAAACTACGATAATCATTGGATCCCCTTTTGAACTTCCACAATGTGCCCGGCTGACTGAGAGTAGCAATAATCAAGTTCAAATCAAAGTCCTCGGGGGTCTTTGCATTCCAATGCTCCTTTTGTGGTTTCCTTTGTCATTGTCCAATCACGGTGAATCGCCTCGGGCTGATAATCAACAGTAAGCCCACGAACAACAGAAAACCCATTCTTATCGGTCTTGCCATTCGCATAGAACTCGCAAACGACACTCATCGGAACCGCCTCAGGTGACTCACAGAATGTAATCCATCCCTTCTCACCAATCATCGGTAGCAACTCACCATCCTTCCCTGATGGCAAGAACCCTCTCTCCCTCATAATAGGCTTAGTCAGAAGCTTGGTGTACTCTTCTTCAGCAGCTCTATCCAACAATCGGGGCCTCGCAGCAGTATTCCTCGAAGAATCAGTAGCAGTCGGGTTGGTGCTGATGCTACCCACAGTTCGTGCTCTCTTTGGGGCCATGAAAACTGAGAATAAGAGTTGGAGAGTTTGTGTTTGGTGTGTAGGAGAGATTTTGTAGAGTTGAAAGTGTGTGGGATGTGTATGGAGAGCTTGTATGTATTTATAGGGCAAAATTAGGGTTAGAATTTGATTAGGAGTGGGGATTGTGGCAAGGTATGGGGGGAAATCGTGGGTTAATGGGTTATATTTTTCTTAGGCTGAAAAATTGTTCTTTAAAAGTCAGGGTCGCACGCGGCCGCCTAGCACCAGCACGCGGGCGCTTGCTGGCACGCGGTCGCGCGCTCCTAGCACGCGGGCGCCTACTAGGCTTCTGGAAATTTTTTCTTCTGCAACTTTTTTTTTTTGATTTTTTTGGGATTTTGGATAAATTACTATATTCTAAGGTGTCCTATGGTCTTATATCTTGGGTTGCCTCCCAAGAAACGCTTCTTTTACGTCATTAGCTTGACGTGGAGTTATGCGATCAAGTTGACAATAAAACGGTACTAACAACTTCACGGTTTTCCGTATCGCCATAATAGTGCTTCAATCTCTGACCATTTACTTTGAATACTTGGCCCGGATCATTCTCCAAAATCTCCACCGCTCCATGTGAAAACACAATTTTGACGATAAATGGTCCAGACCACCTTGATTTCAACTTTCCAGGAAAAAGTCGGAGACGAGAGTTGAATAGAAGAACTTGTTGCCTCGACACGAATGACTTAGGCGATAGCTTCCTGTCATGCCACCGTTATACCTTTTCCTTATACATTTTGTTATTTTCGTACGCTTGAAGTCGAAATTCATCAAGTTCATTTAACTGAAGCATTCGCTTCTTCCCAGCTGCATCTAGATCAAGGTTTAACTTCTTCAATACCCAATAAGCCTTATGCTCAAGCTCCGCAGGTAAATGATATCCCTTACCATAGACAAGTTGAAACGGGGACATCCCAAGTGGAGTCTTGTATGATGTTCTATAAGCCCAAACAGCTTCATCGAGCTTCAAAGACCAATCTTTCCTTGACGGACAAACGACTTTCTCTAGAATGCGCTTGATCTCTCTATTAGACACTTCAGCTTGACCATTAGTTTGCAGATGATAGGCAGTAGCAATGCGATGATTCATATTGTAGCGTTATATCATAGAAGTGAACTTACGATTGCAGAAATGCGACCCTTCGTCACTTATGATAACTCGTGGTGTTCCAAACCTTGTGAATATCTGTTTATGAAGAAAACTCAACACTACCTTTGCATCATTAGTCGGTAGAGCTTTGAATTCTGCCCATTTTGAGACATAATCAACTGCCAGCAAGATGTACTGATTATTGCAGGACGAGATATAAGGGTCCCATGAAATCGATTCCCCAAACATCGAAGACCTCAACTTCAAGTAGTACATTTAAAGGCATCTCATCCTTTCTGGAAAGATTCCCAACTCTTTGGCAATGATCACACCTTAAAACGAACTGATATGCATCCTTAAACAACGTAGGCTAGAAAAAACCTGCTTGAAGAATACGAGCTGCTGTCTTTTCACCACTATAATGTCCACCATAAACTGTGGAATGAAAGTCTCAGAATATCCCCTCCGTCTCATAGAATGGGATACATCTCATGTTGATCTGGTCAGCTCCTTGTCTAAACAAATATGGTTCATCCCACATGTACCACTTCACCTCATGCAGAAACTTCTTCTTTTGAGCCGCATTCATATTAGGAGGCATTATATTGCTAACAAGATAGTTCACAATGTCTGCGAACCATGGCTCTTCCTCTTGAATTGTGAACAACTGCTCATCCAGAAAAGATTCGTTGATCAATATTTTATCATGTGAAGTAGAATCGGGATTCTCCAATCTAGAGAGATGGTCAGCTACTTGATTTTCAGTACCTTTTCGATCCTTGATCTCTAACTCGAATTCCTGTAGTAGGAGAACCCAACGAATAAGTCTAGGCTTCAAATCCTTCTTTAAGACCAGATAGTGGATGACAGCGTGATCAGTGAACACTGTCACCTTTGTCCAAAGTAGATAAGATCGAAATTTTTCGAAACCAAAAACTATAGCCAAGAGCTCCTTCTCAGTAGTGGTGTAGTTCAGTTGGGCTATATTTAGCGTCTTAATAGCATAGTAGACCACATGAAAGATATTAGTCTTTCGCTGCCCAAGAACTGCTCCCACTACATAATCACTTGCATCATACATCATCTCAAAAGGTTTTCTCCAATCGGGTGCCGTAATAACTGGTGCGGTGATTAAACTCTTCTTGAGAGTCTCGAATGCTGCCAATCATTCATCATCAAATTTGAAAGGTACATCTTTCTCGAGCAAGTTGCACAACGACTTATATATCTTAGAGAAGTCCTTGATGAAACGCCAATAAAAACCCGCATGACCAAGAAAGCTACGGATTCTTTTCACAGAAATAGGTGGCGGAAGATTTTTAATGACGCCCACATTGGCTTTATCCGCCTCAAGACCTTTACTAGAGACCTTATGCCCAAGAATGATGCCTTGTTGCACCATGAAGTGACATTTTTCCCAATTGAGCACCAGATTGGTCTCAACACACCTTTTGAGCACCAAACGGAGATTATTCAAGCATTCATCATACAAATGTCCAAAGACGGAGAAGTCGTCCATGAATACTTCGACATTATTTCCAATCATATCAGAGAATATGGCCATCATACATCTCTGAAAAGTGGCAGGTGCACCACATAAGCCAAAAGAAACTCTGCGAAAAGCAAGTGTGCCAAATGTACAAGTGAAAGTAGTCTTCTCTTGATCTTCTGGTGCAATGCAAATCTGATTGTAGCCCAAATAGCCAACCAGAAGACAATAATACTCATGACCACCCAACCTGTCAAGCATCTGATCAATGAATGAAACAGAGAAGTGATCCTTCCTCGTGGCTTTATTCAACTTCCTGTAGTCCATGCATACCCTCCATCATGTGATTGTTTGAGTGGGGATGAGCTCATTCTTCTCATTTTTTACCACACTAATACCTCATTTCTTAGGCACATTGCACGGGGCTCACCCAAGAATTGTCAGAAATAGGATATATGATTCCTGCATCCAGCCATTTTAGAATTTCTTTCTTCACCACTTCTTTCATGATAGGATTAAGCCTTTGTTGTTGCTCAATAGTCGGCTTGCTACCTTCCTCTAGCAGAATTTTATGCATGCAATACGAAGGGTTGATCCCTTTTATATCTGCTATAGTCCATCTGATGGCCAATTTGAATTCTCTCATAATCCTCAAGAGCTTGTCCTCATCACTACCTGAAAAGTCAGATACAATAATAACAGGCAAAGTAGATGCATCACCTAAAAAAGCATACCTCAAGTGTTCAGGCAGTGGTTTAAGCTCCAAAGTAGGTGCTTCCTCAATAGATAGTTTGAGCTTTCCCTCAGCATTCTTGAGATCAGTATTACCAAGAGATTCAAATGGCATGTCTAACTTCCGTTTCCAAGGAGAAGCATTCAGATATTGTAACCGCTCATTACCTTCATCATCTTCACTGTCAAAATCCCCCAATAAGGCCTTTTTTAAGGCGTTAGACCTTAGCACATGATCAAGTTCTGAAGTAACTACAGAATCGACCAAATCCACCTTGAAGCACTCCTCATCTTCCGTATGGAATTTCATCACATTTAAAATATTGAATGTCACATCTTGATCTTGCACCCTCATAGTGAGTTCACCTTTTTGCACATTTATCAAGGTACGGCCTGTAGCCAAGAAAGGTCTTCCCAAGATTATGGGAATCTTCTTATCATCCTCGAAATCCAGAATGATAAAATCTGCAGGAAAGATGAGCTTGTTCACCTTAACTAGCACGTCCTCCATGATGCCTCGTGGGTATGTAATCGAATGATCAGCCAATTGTAGAGACATGTAGGTGGGCTTCGGATCAGGAAAATTCAGCTTTTTGAAGATAGACAACGACATCAGATTGATGTTTGCTCCCAAATCACAAAGGCACTTGTAAAATGACAACTTGCCAATGGTGCAAGGAATGGTGAAGCTACCTGGATCCTTAAGCTTTGGAGGTAACTTTTGTTGTAGCACGGCACTGCACTCTTCCGTCAGAGCAATGGTATCAAGATCATCCAGTTTCACCTTCCTCGAAAGAATACCTTTCATGAATTTTTCATAACTAGTAATTTGCTCAAGAGCCTCAATGAAAGGTATGTTGATGTGAAGTTTCTTGAACACCTCCAGAAACTTACCAAATTGCTTGTCCAACTTTTGTTTTTGCAATCGCTTAGGAAAATATGGTGGAGGATAGAGCTGTTTCTCCCCTGTATTACCCTCAGGCAGAGTGTGTTCAACAGTAGTCTTCCTTGGTTCCCCCTTTTTCTCCTTTTGCATTCCTTCTTCATCTATAACTTCAACTTCTACATCTTTTGCTTTTTCAGCATCAGCAACTTTTCCAGACCTTAAGGTGACAACTTTAACTTGCTCTTTAGCTTCCTTCAGTATTGCTAGGAAGTGTGCCAGGTTGATGATTGAGCAAGGCATTGGCTATTTGTCCAATTTGATTTTCCAAGGTCTTGATAGAAATAGCCTGACTTTTGCACAACAGCTTTAACTCCTCGAAATCAGCACTAGAAGGTGGAGCATCACCTCCTTGTTGAGGATATGGTTGCCTTTGAGCAAGTTACTGAGGTTGCTGGAATTCAGGTGGATTAAACTGTTTATTTGCAGCTTGCTGATATAGTTGCTGAACAACATTCTGATTATTGCTCCATCTGAAATTGGGATAATTTCTGTTATTAGGATGATAAGTAACGGGCACAGGCTGATGCGGTCTTTGAAAATTATTCTCATACTGAACAGATTCATTAACAAGAGAACACTGATCCATAGAATGAGAGCTTGCATAAAGCTCACAGACACTAGATAATTGATTTACGCCATAGTTGGTTAAAGAATAGACCTTCATAGACAGCGTCGTGAGCTGTGCTGCAATAGTTGTAGCTGCATCAACTTCCAGAATACCTGCTACTTTTTAAGGAATCATCCTTTGAGTTGGGTTTTGATACTCGTTTGCAGCCATAGTTTTAATGAGATTATAGGCCTCAGTATAGCTTTTGGCCCACAAGGCGCCTCCAGAAGCTGCATCGAGCATGGGTCGAGATTGGACCCCCAAACCATTGTAGAAACCAGTGATCACCATCCAGTCAGGCATACCATGATGTGGACACTTTCTCAACATCTCCTTGTAGCGCTCCCAAGCTTCGCACATAGATTCTCCTGGTTTCTACAAAAACTGAGTAAGAGCACTCCTCATAGCTGCAGTTTTGGCCATTGGATAGAACTTCACCAGAAACTTTTGCACAAGATCTTCCCAAGTAGTGATAGGCCCAGCTGGTAAAGAATATAACCAGTCCTTAGCTTTGTCCCTCAGAGAGAATGGGAAAAGCCTCAGCTTGATAGCCTCATCAGTGACACCATTATATTTGAAAGTACTACAGATCTCGAAAAAATTCCTGATATGCATGTTGGGATCTTCAGTCGCAGCCCCTCCGAAAGAAACAGAATTTTGCACCATCTAAATAGTGCCCGACTTGATTTCAAAAGTATTGGTCTGAATAGCCGGATGAATGATGCTTGACTGAATGTCATCAATTTTAGGCCGAGAAAAGTCCATAAGAGCTGGATCATCTTGAGCTAGATGATCACCCATTATTTCAGGTTCTTTCTTTTCACTCTCTTTATCCGAATCTTCAAAAACTATCTTCTTCGGAGAGTCAAGAGCTTTATCTGTTTCCTCAGCTTTATCCAGATTTCTCTTGCGAGTGCGAGAACGTGTTTGCATAAACGCTCGTTAGAGTACCTGAAACACAACCGGAAGCAGTAAGTAACAAGTCTTAATCAATGAATCCTAATGACCACTAATGGCAAGTACATAAACTAAACAAATTAACACTGAGTCCCCGACAACGGCGCCAAAAACTTGTTAGGCACAGAGCATGCACTAAATAAATCATGCAAGTATACGCGTTCGCAAGTAATATAGAATAATTTCTAGTTCGTTCCCACAGAGACTCTGATTAATTATATTCAATTAACACTTACTCACCAATGTGATATTCTTCAAAGCCAAGACAATAACAATTAATATTGGTAAACTAATAATTACTACGAGTATTAAACACTTGAATTAACAATATTAAACACATGAGATCCTAACTTCATTACTACTTCTTTTAATAGTTATTGTTATTAACCTTAGCATGTAATGGTGATGATATTAATCGAACAACACGAAACTGATAAACGCCAACTTTCGTTGTACGAATACCATTCTACCAAGCATCCACAATTAAGATAGAATTTGAATAGGCATCAATTATGTTGAGACCCTATATGTCTACAGAATTTGACAATAAAATGATTTAAGTGCAAGTTATTCATGATGATTACATAGGGCAAGTAAAATGGTTAGAGTTACCCACTAATCATGCATACAATACATGAACCTATGCTAGCATGGCAGGTTCTAAATCTCAAGATTCACTGTCGCTTCATAAGAGATTAACAGGCTATCTTACATGTTCGCGACGCATATAAAGCGAATAAGCACAACCTATACTAGATATCATACAATCACCACATACCAAGGTATTAAACAATTAACCAAAGAAATCCATAGTAAATCCGCTAGGATCCCATGATCACGATTAGCCCATAATAAAACTCATCGTCACCATGGGTTCATATGAAAGCATGATAATAACACAACGATATAAGGCTAATAAAAATACTTAATAAATAATGAAGTATGTCACAAGAGTATGAAGGTTCAAAGCATAAAGAAAACTAGCATCCACTGTTACAACGAATTAAAAGAATCACAAGATAAACGTATGATTCCTCTTCTTCGTTGTTGCGTGCTAAAACGGTCTTCTCAATCTTCTTGCCCTTGCTCTTGATGAAGAAAACGTCTTCCCATAAGATTTATATAATAGCCCAAGAGAACCAGCGCTAACAGAAGCCCAATTGTACTCGAATTAATAAAATCCAGATTCTGAAATTCCGCCCGCACGCGGTCGCTTGCTGTCTCCACGCGGCCGCCTGCTAGCACGCGGTCGCCTGATCCTGGCACGCGGCCGCTTGTTGCCCTTCTGGAAAATACTTTATTTTGCTTTTGTTTTTGCTGATTTCTTCACTCATCACCCCTAGACTGATTCCAAGCACTTCCATAAGCTTTATTTGATGAAAACCACCTATCTAAGCAAGTTATACCCTAAAATGCAAAAATACTAGAAAACGTGTCAAATACATAAAATACTTGAGTTCAAGACACCAATTAAAGCCGTTATGAGACGCTCTAAGTGGTATAAAATGCCACTTATCAGCCTCATACTCCGTTACACTTCTTTTGCCTTGCTTTAATTCTAAAAATTCAATCTCCATTTCGTTTCGCAGACAATCAGGAAAATATTTTTATAAAAACAACTCTGTAAACCTAGCCTAGGGAATATGACCTTCTCCTTCTAATACCTTGGTTGACTCCCACCAGTAATTCGCTTTATTTTTCAAGAAATAGCTTGCATAATCGACCTTAAAGTCATCGCTTACTTGGGTGAGGTTGAATGCTTTCTCCATTTCTTTTAACCATGCGCCAGCACCTACTGGATCAGGCTCACCCTTAAACTCAAGAGGTTTAACATTCTGGAAAGATTTGAAATTAATGATCTAGTTCACCCCTTGATGTTGATGTTGTAACTGAAGTTGTTGTTGTTGAATTTGTTGTTGATGTTCTTGGATTAATTGTTGTTGTTGGTGCTGCTGCTGGAATTGTTGTTGTTGTTGGCCCATTTGATTTGCCTGTTGGCGCAACAAATCTAGAATTTCCTTTATAGTTGTACCCCTAGCATGACTACTGTCATTTTCTTTAGACTGATTAGTTTTCTTGGGCGGTATTTTCTTGAAATATAGCAATGGATTTACTCAAAAGCATAACGAGAATGTATGACAAAAAATATCATTGTTTGAATGATACACCTGTATCAGGAAAATGCTGCCTAGATAAAATACCCACGTCTTTATTATCGGGGGTTCATTTATAAAAGAGATCAAGGTTAACAACACTAGCAACAATAAAGATAATGACAGTAGTAAAAACAACAACAATGCAGGAAAAATTGAATGTAAAGATACTAAACACCATAGTATGGATTCTCAATACAACAACAACTGATTGACTTCCTACCACTACTAAAATACAACAACTAAACTAATCTGATACACAACAAAACTGGGCTTGCTATATTAGCCACAAACTACATAGAGCAAACTAGTAAACCGAGTCAAACTTAAGGAATTCTGGAGTCTACTGGGCACACTAGTCCGAGTTCTAACCAACTATTCCTCTAAAGGAGATTTTCTATCACCTGTAAGTGACTCGCCAACCACTGAATCAACTTTTTTAAAGCTGCAACTTTCGCCATCGGATCATGAATCCTCTCTGCTTCCTCCGCCTCTGAAATAACAACTTGATATAGAGCCTTTATCTCGACTCGAAGATCAGCACTCGGAACAGAATACCCCATAGTGGTCTCACTGACAAGTCATCCACACATCGGGCCAACTCTATATTCTGGGAATATAAATAGTCTCTCTCTAGTACATTGGCCTGATGAATGTGATAAGGAATGGGAGCAGGATTTCAGTGGTGCGACAGGCAGATGGAATATAGGGGTCTCTAAAATTGGGACCACTATCAGGGGTAGACTCCCTATCAGCGGAATTAAGACCCGGATGAGAGGAGGTACCTAAATCTGGAGTAGGAGTAGGTACTGGAATAATCAGAAGCGGTAGCCAGGATAGGAGATGAAATCTCTGTAGGATCATCCCACAAGGAGGACCAGGAAGAGTCTGAATGAGGAGCCTCGGAACTGTCAGATATCTCTATGGGTCGCTGCAATAATATATATATATATATATATATACAGGGAAGATATAATAAAAGGTTAGGGATAGTTCTATCAAGACAACACTAGATGCCAGGGTCATCACCTTCGAAACCCTCGACTAGACTCTTAAACTCGCTCCTCTAAATGAGTTGCTCGACTCACACTTCTAAAAAACTTTTCTTAAGGTTTTGACTCTACACCTAACCTAAATCAGGATCTTAAACCTGTAACTCTGATACCAACTGTAACAGTCTCAAACTCTGGGATCTAGAGTTTGACGTCAATAATAATAAAACAGAAATATAAAATAACAACTGAACTGAAATAGAATACACAACCATAAAACTACGACCCCCTGACCAAGATCTTGTTGGGTTTCAGTATGAAAGTAGGTTATACAAAACTTTACAACTTATAACAAAACCTATCAGAGCCTAATCACATGGCTAACTATTACCACCGAACCCACCTCATAGGAACCAAAAAGAATAAGTGGCTAACTTCTGCCCTGATTTTGACCGACGGTGGTTCTTGTAGCGGGAAAGCGGTGTCTAGGCGTCTGAAAAGAGTAATATAGAGATATACAAACCAATGAGCCGACGAGTGCTCAACAGTACCAGATATATGAATAAACAAGTTATAGATTTATGACCAAATGATTAAGTAAAATAGTTGAAATCCTTTTTAAGAACTGGAAACCACATAATACTAGAATGTTTTTCAAAACCAAGCACAATATAAATAGACTAAAGAATACCAAAACTTTGACTATATCATGCTATCCTTTTTCTGAATAAATTGACTTTAAACATTTTCGAAATTGAATTAATCAGTTCTATTGGACGTTCAACATGTGAAGATAGCTTATCAGTCTATCAATACCGGACGGCTCTAAACGACCATCCAGAATAAGTGTTCCGGAAATTAGAGACTAGCTATGTCTCTTTCACATTGGACTAATCGGTAAAAGAATATGCGCAACCGAATTAGCCTCTTACGCCACCACATGTTAAGCCGTTACTGAATAAAGAACCTCTTACGCAACTCCAATAAATTACCTGATTTACCTTTTATTCCAGTTTAACATTTGAATTGATTTTACCTATTTATTTCCAAATTTCACGACATAGGTGAACTGAATATTCTATGACATACTTTGACAGAATAAAATTCCAAATTTGACTTTAAATCACAATTAGAGATAGGTAGTCAACGAGCCACTATTCCCCAAAACAACATTGAATAAAATAGAATTTCTAAACAAGGGAATATGTGACGCCCTCAAACTTGGGGTTAGGAGTGAGGACCCACATCACCAATAAACTAACATAATAATATCAATATATGATAAACCTCGAAACTAACAGGATCTAAACATGATAAAGTATGAGACAAGATTACAACTAACAACCAGAATATAATATTATTACAACCTAAAATATGAATAAATTCAAATTGTTCGATTCCGACTTGGAATCGACAAATAACCCAAAAGTATCTTATTTAGCTAATAAACTTCCCACCAACTTATTATCACTTGCTCACACAACATCTACCTTCTCTAGCATCTAAAATCCCACAACACGATAGGGACCGCCAGGAACGCTCTTACGAGCGGTGCACCTAAGTCTGACCATCTTTTTGCTTAACTGTCATGGTTAGATCAAAGCAAATAAATGAGCAAAGACACTCAATAAGTAACTATATAAGTAGTTCTAAATATCAACATTAATTGAGGCATTCTATCTCTGAATAAAACTAAGCTAGGTGGCAGTATTCTTTTAATGGCTAGGTAAAGGCTTTGGGAAAAGGTTCCTGGTTTTCAAGATTCAAAGTTTAGGAGAAAGCCGACATTCATCGTAATCAATAACGGGGTTCTCAGGGAGTTTCTCATTTCAAAGGAAGCAATCATTTAAGCTTCGAGAATCAATAATAAAGTAAAGTGAAGGGTTCTCGACCAAGTTTCACAACTTTAAAGAAAATACTACTCATTCTGTTTCATTTCAAGTAATTAAGCAAGTTGCTTTATCAAAGATATACATTACCTCTTTTTATAAAATATTAAAGAACCCTCGATTGGAATATCCATCTTTTAAATATAATACGGGTGATCAGCCCGTACTGCCCTCCATCCGGTCATTATGGTACCTATGGCATTATTTCAGCCTAATAATGGACCGGCCTCGCTAGCCTCTTATATGACTGGACTAGTCCCACTAGCCTTTTACGTCTCTATCTAATTTTCAAGGAATTCATTTGAAAAACCTTTGTGTTGGAATACAAGAAAGTTTAGCTAAATCCAGTTTTAACATTACCCATTAGTGAAATCGTTTGGACTATTTCAAGTCGAAAGTCATTCTTAAGTCCAATTCAAGAATTCAAGGAAAGTGAACAAATCGAGAGTAAGCAGTGATCATAAGCTAAAGATGTTGATCAAATATAAAACATGTGTATAAGTTCACAATAAGGATAGTTCCAAAAAATGATACATAACAAGGCATAAGGGATTATCAGGGAATCTCGGTTAACAAGATATAACATATGAAAGTTCATAAGGCTCTCTTTAGGGTCAAGGGATCATAAGTTAATAAAGTATATGAATAGGGTAATAAGTTCTAGAAATAAGGGGTTACTATTAGGGATCTTCACAAGGATTGATAATGAGCTTATTCCAGGGAAAAATAATAGGGTTTCTCAATAATCAATAACAAATATAGCAAAGAACTTTTATTCTATCATGGCATCAACAATAACCTTTTTATAAACAATTCATAATAGAAGGCAGGGTTACTTACCTCAAATAGCTTTCCTGTTTCACGGTATACAAGCTACTGCCACCTAAAACTTCCATCCCTTTACTAGCCTGAATGCCTCCGCTATCCAAATCTACAATACAAAACATAACCCTAATCAGAAACTTGTTTGATTCCCGACGTTTCTCAGAATGTCCAACTTCTACCCAAACGCAATAAACACTTAGCTTATAATCACAAGTATGATCACATAACACATAATACGATATACCTTTATTTCTTATAATCGCAACTAGTTTAATACTTTACACTTAACAAATAATCACATAATCTCGTAATCTGACACCAAACCTTATTGAATCATATCAACTAAGCTTCTTGAACAAACTCATATGCTTTATTATCTAAAATTGGGCATGACGTAACCGTAACTACGCTTACCCTTAACTTTATCAAATCTTAATCCAATCATTAATATATCACTCATAAATCATTCATCCATAATAAACAACTTATTCTTTTCTTTTTATCCAAAAATTCGAACTAAAGCAACATGATAAAATCAATTAAAATCGACATGCAATTAACCAATTTGACATGCAAGGTTAAAATTAAGAATCAAACTCGGTCCAATATAAACTCTAACGATCAACAACCATTTTGTTTCAAAATCAAAATTAAATACGAGTTTTTTGAACCAAAATCGACATGCATTCATATCACTGAACATGCATACTTTTAAATCAGAACCCAATCCTAATTCGACTCGAAATTATGAACAACATCAAATCAATCAAGTTTAACAAATATTTTCAAACCGATTTCTTATTAAAACCGAGAATAACATTCGGATTTTTCAAAAACAACAACATGCAACACTCAGAATCATGTTTTTGAATTAATAGAGCTCAGTCAAAGCATCATAGCTCATCACCGACTCACCGGAGTTCATCGCTGGTGGCGGAAGTTCTCGGTGGTGCCCTCAATCGAGGGTTTCCTACCCAAAACCACCGATTAGTCAAGCAAAACCATAGAAATTTAACATGCAAGCATTCAACATCATTTTTCTGCAAAGAATCGACCAAGAAACTGAATTAAGAACAAGAATCGGGAGCTTTCCTCTTCGGAACCGAACACCGACACACACACACATGCATACAAACATGTATGTATACATTCGAGGTAAGAGAAGTTCAAATCCTAGGTTGGATTAGAGTTTTCATCAAGAAATTCGAAGAAACAAGAAGAGAGAGAGAGAGAGAGAGAGAGAGAGAGAGAGAGAGAGAGAGAGAGAGAGAGAGAGAGAGAGAGAGAGAGAGAGAGAAGAGAAGCCGGTGAAGAAAGAAAAAAAAAAGAAGGGGAGGAAAGTGTATATATATACTCTCAAGGGCACAATGGTCATTTGGCAATTAAATATCTGAATTTTATTCTATAATAATTAAAAACAGCTTTTATAAAATCAGAAAATATCACAAATTCAATTTTAAAATAAAGAGCGTGAAATTAGCTCTTCCCCCATATTTTAGAGTAAACTTTTGAGCAAATAGATTATTTATAATGGATTTTACAAAAAAATCCCAAATAATAAAAATTTAGACTTTGAAAAATCATTTTAAGATATCAAAATATCAAATTAAATCCAACTATCATTTTTAAAAAGTCCCTTGGACTATTTTAGAGGTAATAAAACGAATCTCGCACCTTGATCACATTTCTATAATTTTTATAAAAATATTTAAGACTCAATATACTCAAATAAATTTATTTAAAATCCCGCAAATCACATGTTCGCGCACACAACCCATCAAATATCATACTTTTACAGAGGAACATCAAATATATTTCACATTTGTACACTTAAGCACCTTAACCCCTTTTCATTTAATTCCTCTTTTAAAATACGGGTTTTGTTCAACCTGACGGCCCGACAATCCACTTATCTTATATCTTTCATTGACTAATCAAACTGGAACGAGTCATCTCACGTTCCCTTTTACTATTTTACAAAAATGACACATAGACCATAAAATCATTTAGCCTTATATTTTATTCACGCAAATCCACATAACATCACAAGAACTATACTTTATTCATATAAATACATCACAAAAATCCCAGTCGCTACAATCTACCCCCTTAAAAGGATTCTGTCCTCAGAATCTAGTCTAAACGAACAGATGGGGATACTTTTCTCGCATTTCGATTTCTAATTCCCATGTTGATTCTTCGAATATTTCTCCACAAAACTCTAATTAATGGTACCACTTTATTTTTAAGCGCTTTTTCTTTTCGATCTAGAACTTGCACGGGTTGTTTCACATAAGATAGATCTTGCTGAATTTCAACTGGTTCCAACTCAATCACATGGTTGGCATCCGCATTATACTTCTTTAGAAGAGAGACGTGAAACACGTTATGAAGATGTTGCATTTGCGGAGGTAAAGCTAATTCGTACGCCACTTTTCCAACTTGTTTTAATACTTTGAATGGCCCAATATATCTGGGGATCAGTTTTCCCTTCTTTCTGAATCTGGATTATCCTTTCCATGGAGATATATTTATTAACGCTTTGTCTCCGGGTTCAAATATCATATTCTTTTGATTCTGATTTACATATTTCTTTTGTCGATCTTGAGCAGCTATCAGCCTTTTGCGAATCACTTTTACTTTCTCTTTCATTTGTTGAACGAGTTCCGGGCCCAACAGCTTGCGCTCACCAACTTCATCCCAATACATAGGAGATCTACAGTCCCTTCCATACAACGCTTCATAAGGCGGCATTGCCAATACTTGCGTGATAACTGTTGTTGTAGGAAAATTCAATTAGTGGCCAATGATCGCCCCAATTTCCTTTGAAATCTAACGCATAGGTTCTCAAGGGAGGTGGGGTGTTGTGTGTTTCTATGTTTTATTCTTATTTTTATTCTAACACGTAGAAAACTAAAATTCTGAATGCCTTGCAATGAATTAACAGGAACTCTACATGTATACTGCGCTCTTCCGGAGGCCCGGTTCCGACCCGCGTTTCGCGATTTTACAAACAAATTTGCGGGTGAATATAACCCGAAAAATTACCAAAATAATTTTAAAATTCTCAGAATATTCAAATACTAATAAAATATAAATTTCATAATTTTTGAAATATTTTTGAATTTAATATTGGACACGCAATTAAATACAATCAGAAAATTATTTAGGGATAAATAACTGACAAAATATTATTTTCTAAATTTTATAAATTCCTATAAATAATTATTGAAATTATAAAGTCATGAAAATAATTTTAAAGATAATTTCAATATTTATGAAAATAAATCTTTAATAAAAACCCTTTTTAAAAGCAAAAACAAAAAATACTACTCAACAATTAAAATATAAATAATTCTCGCACACTAATGGGTCACACACAATCAATATTACTACAATACATAGATGGCATAAGCATATCATATTTTTATTTATTTAATATTCATATTTTAATAATACAAAAATACCAATCGTTATAAAGAGCATCAACTTGAAATTTTCTTCGTTTTCTTCCTGCAGTCTTAAAGTGAGTTCTAGTTGGAGGTTTGAATGAAGGTGGTTTAGATATTTGCTTTAGAGAGACTTGGCTAGCTATGATAGGTATTTTGAGTAGAGAATTAGCAGTTGGCTTATAAAGGTATTTGGGCATATGAGCTTGGATTGATTGAGATTGTGTTTGGCTTGGCTTTTGTATTTGGGTTAGCATAGCTTTTGATGTTTGGATTTCTGGAGTTTTCTGAGTATTCTTCTTGTCTTCCCGGTTCTTCCTCCTTTTTCCCTTCATCATTCCCCTTCTTCACTTCATTTTCCTTCTTTTTATAATCCACCTTGCTACTACTAGTTTTGCCAGAGTGACTTGGATTTGAGCCAGAACATATATGCTCATTTTCTTCTTCTCATCATCATCCGAATCATCTTTTGTATTCATTTGAGTTCTAGGTAGCATGGCTTCAGCATTTTTCAAATATTTGGCAATATTCTCCAACATCTCCAAATCCTCCAATATCTTGATCTTCTTTGTCTTCAAGTCAGTTTCCAAGATCATCAACAACTTCTTTTTCCCCATGAAACAGTGCTTTGGAATCTGAAAATATTTGTACATTTTGGTAATGTAGGCCCCTCCCTTATTTAGCTGTAAGTAGGCTTCAGGAAATGCACCTATTTGACCCATTTTGAGCTCATTAAGCAGGAGAGTGTCCTCGGGAATCACCATATTCACTTTGTTGATGAAGATATCCAAATCAGATGCTTTTCTTAATTGTAAGAAAGACAGAGACACCTGTATACACCTGCCCACACCTGAGTCGTTACCATTGACAATCACCATCTTCTTCTTGCAGCTTTGTTTGGTTACCCACACTACCCATAGGATATTTATGTTTATATCGACAGCCTTCTTATATGTAAAATGGTTGAAATTTAGAGATACTCTCAGGGCTTCTAGCAGTTCACCAAATTTCTTGTAAAGACAAGGTCCTTCAGCTGCCATGTTAAGTCTGTCCAAACCAATGCATTTGTCTTTGCAGCTACACCATTTTGTTGAGGTGTTCTTACAGATGAGAACTCTTGAACAATGCATTTATCTTTGCAGAACTCACTTAAAATTACATTCCTAAATTATGTGCCATTATCACTTCTCAATTTTCTGACAGTTTTGATCCCCATCCTGCTTCTCCACTTTCCTTATGTGTTTATGATGATGTGTGGGGTTTTATCCTTTGAATGCATAATTTCCACCCAAGTGTATCTTAAGTAGTCATCCACCATCACTAGTGCAGATTTCAATCTGTATATAGACATGACATTGGTTGGGCCAAACAAGACCAAGTGAATAAGCTATAATGAAGCTTTTATTAAATTTTCAGTTTTGCTCTTATGACTGGACCTCTTCATTTTTCCTTTTTGAAAAGCTTCACAAACTTCATCTTGAGCAAATTTCAGAGTTGGCATGTCTCTCACTAATTCCTTTTTCACCAAGGTGTTGATTGCATTGTAATTCAGGTGAGAGAGTTTCTTGTACCAAAGCTTGCTTTTCTCACTGAATGCCTTAGGGTGGAATCAACATATTCCATCCTTGTTTATTGAATTTAAGTCTGCAACAAACATGCTTCCTTTCCTTGCTCATTTTAAAAGCAACTTCACCAGTTTTCCTGACTGACACTGAGAAGATCCACTTTAAGACAGCAACTAGTGCTACATCATCAATGACAACAATTCCAGAAATCAACTTGCCATATCCCATTGCAAATCCTTTTTCCGTTGTCTCCAAAAGTCACCAGTGGGTCAGCCATCTCCTCAAACTGTGATAGTATGGATCTATCACCTGTCATATGCCTGGAACATCCACTATCAATGATCCATATGACTTATTCTTCTTGCCCTGCACACAATGAATATTAAGTGTGTTTAGCTACCCAAGAAGTGTTGGACACTTTTTTTTCTTTTTCACAGAAGTTGCAGAAGTAGAATTTGAACATTTAAAGAGAGCAGCATTCATAGTTTGATCAACATTATCCTTTTTAATTTTAGATCCAAGATTGACTTTCTTAAGATATTTTTTCAATTTATGATAGCTTGTCATAAACTTCATATGTAAGGAATACAATCAAACTTATCAAAGAAGGAATATGGATCTTCAGCCAGTGCCTCATTGTGCTTGCATGCTCCAAATTTGGGCTCACTAACAGCCTTTTTACAAAGGTGAGTTGGGTGATTAGTTGAGCGACATTTATGACATTGTTTTCTTGGAGCATCTACAACATAGGCATAATTGTTTCTCTTGTTCACACCTATTTTTCCAATTATGTTCTCTTTTTTTCCCAAAGTTTTCAACTTTTATCTCCTTTGTTGGTGTCTTTGTAGTTTGGTTTACTATGGGCTTATTTTCACATTCAGCAATAGGAGTGGCTTTTGCATCATTCTTCTCTTTGCCTTCATCTGCAATTTCTTGCTTGATGACTAACTCCACTTCAGTAAAATTCACTTCACATGCTTTAAACAAAGGTGCATTCACATTTTTCAACATTACAAGAACATCTTGGTTCACGGTTCATTTCCTTATATCAACTTCATTTTTCTTGTGAGTGTTCAAGGCCTCATAGTCCAAACCAATAGATATGTTAGCACATGGTTTATTTTTCTCATGATACTACCCAATCAACTGAGGTGCATTCTTGAATGACTTGAGCTTAAAATCATTTTTCTCGATTATTTCTCTTAACACTGTCTCTACTTCTCCATCATACTTAAGTTTGTTCTTAAGGTACTCATTTTCTTGCTTGAATGTCTCAAGACTAACAAGCTACAGTTCTAGCTCCCGTTTCTCAATCTCAAGCTTTTCATTAATTTTTGACAGCCTATTCACTTCCTCAGTAGCTGCCATCATGCTTGTGTGGATATGAAACATCTCTACACTCATTTTCTCAACAGTTTATTTATATTAAGTGGCATTTACATCAGTTATAGTTAGAATAGGTACCTCTGATTTGGATGTAGATGATTCTCCTTGATTTAAAGCCATGAGAGAATAATTCCCATATTCTTCACAGTCATCCTCATCATCTGTATCATCCTAATTTTTGTCTTCTGCAATATAAGTCTTTCCCCGTTGCTTTCTCAAGAGTTTCATACTTTGCTTCCAATTCCAAATAAGTTTTATCTTTCTTCACTTTCTTAGGCTTTCTACACTCAGTGGTAAAGTGACCTAGTTCATCACAGTTATAGCACCCTATCTTTGATCTATCAACATACCCTGAATTGTAGCCATTTTTTTCCAGCTGAATTGAACTTAGTTTTTCCTTTCCAATTATTGTTATTGGATGTCTGACCCTTGCTCTTAAAGTACTTTGGTTTCTTGACCCTAATGTTAGAGAATTTCCTTGTAAGATAAGCCATTGACTGGCCCATCTCATCCAGTTCATCAAGGATGTAAAATTCATCCTCCTCCAGCTCTAGTATGACTTGCTTCTTTGGTTCCTTATTTTTCTGCTCAACAACATGAACAACTAGAGTATGAGCTTATAGTTCATCTTCAGACATTTTGTTGTCATTGACTACCAAGGCACTTGATCCATCAACAACATGCCCTTGACTAGCTTTCAATGACTTCATCTGTAACATCTCCAACTAATAAGTCTTCAAAATACCATACAAGACCTCCAAGGTTATGCTGCTTAAATCTCTTCCTTTTATGATTGCAGATATTTTTTATTCTGGGTGATCAGGAAGGGTGAGCAAGAATTTAAGGTTGACCTCTTCAGCTTCATAATACTTGTCATGAAGCTAAAAGTCATTTATCAACTTATTGAACCTCTCAAAAACTTCAGTTATGTCTTCCTTTGGTTTAGCCATAAAACCCTCAAACTGTGAAACCAAGATCCTTCTTTGATTTGATCTAACCCCTTCTGTTCCCTCACACGATATTTCTATTTCTCCCAGATTTGTTTAGCTGACTCACAATTAATAATGTTATTGTATATTACATTATCAAGGGACTCAATCAATATGAGTTTTAAGCCACTATCCAGTGAAACCTTTTCCTTTTCAGGCTCTGTGTAGGATGAGAGATCTTTAGTTGCAAAATGTGCAGATATGACCATGTCTCCATCCGTTGATTCAGGAACCCTTTTCATAGAAATGAAGGGTCCATGCCTGAGAATTTCAATGTACATTGGATTGGCCATCTTTATGAATAATAACATTTTCTTCTTCTATAATGTGTAGTTTGTCTTATCAAAGACAGGTATCTTGATACTGCTTATTTTTTGAGCACTCATTCTTCCAAGATCTTTATCTATTTTCTTTCAAATTCTGCTCTTATACCACTTGTTAGATATTAAATGCAGTGAAATATAATACATAGGGGGGGTGAATGTGTTTCTTGAATCTCAATGTGCATGCTTTATAGACCAAAAAATGGGTTTACAAAACTTACACTAAAATGTACTAACACATTTTTAAAGTTATGTTGTCTATTTCCATTTCTAGTGTTAGCAGATCTGTTATGAATCTTGTAGGTATGTGACCATCATTTGTCTAGTGAATCTTGGTCTTTCATCTTGTATTTTTCAAGCTGCTCGTGTAGACTTTCCAATTCAGTGAATGAATTATTTGTTGACTGATAATCTTGAATCTTGAACTTGTATGTATTCTGAATTTTGAGATAGTTTGTCGAGATCTCTTTTGTTCTGTAGGGATGTCACATATCGATAAGTATAATGACTTATCGATATCTTGTGCTCTCTAAATGTATCTTTAATTTGTTGAGGTCTCCAGTTCGCTACATGTAGAATAGCTTGTCGACATCTCCATTTCTCTATATAGGCTTTTGACTAGTCAACATCTCTAGTTCTCTACATGCAGATTTGACTTGTCGATATCTCTAAATCTCTACATGAAAAAATATTTTTTCGATATCTCCAGTTCTCTACATAGACATTTTGACTTATCGATATCTGAGATCTCTACATGCAGGTTGACTTGTCGATATCTCTTGGGACTTCTCTACAAGTCATTTTGGACTTCTCGACGAACTTCTCGATATCCCTTGATCTGTGACTTGTCGATATCTGACTTACAACATTTTTCTTAGAACAATATTATTCAAATTCAAGCCGCTACACTTCTCTCTGAGGCATGATCATGATTTCATCTTCTTCATGAGTTTATTCCCAATCTTAAAGGCTATTCACAGAAAAATCCTCCACTCTAATATATTTAATATTTTTAAAGACTCAAGGAATACAAATACAAAATACAAATTTAGAATATCATACAACTTATCCTTAGGGTTGTCAATATGACTCAGTCTTGTTATGTACATGCATGTCTTGCACAACAATCTTTCCTCCTTCATACATTTTCACATGCTCATCTTTTTGCAGATCTTCCAACATGAGGATTCTTGTTATGTATTGATCCTCATCATTTACCCGACTTCTTGCTCAGTTGGGAAATTTAACTTTAGGTGGGGGATTGAGAATATTTCCTGGAAGGCTGCGATGCCTCCCTAAGAGGGCCTTCTTGCTCAGTTTTCTACATGCACTACATAGAACTTTAACTATTTTCAACAAAATAGGGGGTCATGCCTAAAATAACTGACAAAGTGATTGTACCTTCAATTGAAATTGGTTGATTATTGAACCCGAATAGTGGTGTTTCATGACATGGCTCCGATTGCTCTCCTCTTAAGTTCATTTCGTTGTAAGTCTTGTGATACATCATGTTAAACCAAACTCCCTCCATTGATCAGTACTTTCTAAATTTTGTTATGACCAATTACATGGTTGATTATTAGTGGATTTTCGGGTGACAAAATCACATCCTCGTAATCATCCTTGGTAAAAGTTATCAGTATAGTATGTTTAGTTGAACTAAACTCGTTTAGGTTGTAGATTTGTCAGGCATACTTATAAATCTCTATTGTCTTACTATTTCGGTCCAATATGGTTCCCCCTAAAATGGTTTGCACCTCAGATGTGTATATGTCTTGATTGTTAGTCTCCCTATCCGTGTCTTCTTTCAGTACCAAGCTAGTCATTTGATCGCCCACGAACTGATTTAACTCCCCAATCTTGATCATCTTCTTGATCAATTTCTTCAAGTAGTGGCACTAACTTGTGTTGTGCACTCTATCGCGGTGATAGTCACAATACTTTTCCCCAATCTTTATGAAATCAGGGGATTTTAACTTGGGTAGCAGAACGAACCCAAACTTGCCATTGATTTCATGAAGAATATTCTAGACTTGTGCATTCAAAGGGATAAACACCGTATGATGTTTACTATTTCTTGCTCGGTTCCCATTTCCACCTTTCAGTCTTTCAAATGATCTTTGTTATATTCACGAGCTGAATCACTCTTGTTTTCCTATTTTTTTCCTCTATCATATTCTCGAATGTCCCGGTAATCACTATAAACTTCATCTTTCTCCGGATGCTTTCCCCCTCAGTATATATCATTCAAAGACCGGGGGTGGGATGTCAATAAATGATAACTCAATTTTTTAGTTTTTGACCGCGTTGAGACCAACTATCAAGAACCCGATTACTACGATTTTGTTTAAGTTCATAATCTTAAACTTATTCCTTGAACCCTTAGATTTTACTTACATATTGAAAATAAATGATAAACATGTAATTATTATTTGTTATTGATATGATTCAAAATTATTTCTTAGAGTAATCTAGAAAATATATGACATATAATATGTAATTGTAATATATTATTTACAGAATTCGAATTGAGAATGTACAAAATATGAGAATATCTTTTTTATTATTAAATTTACGATAATATTTATCTTTTTTAGTAACTGAGATATCTAGTTAACTTTACCAAAGAGATAATCAACTAAAAGTTAACTTTAATAAATTCTATTTTCTGAGTTGATTTTTAATTTATAAAGCAAAATAAAAGTGAAAAGATTAAATTGTTCCTCAAAACACACAAATTAGGCACTATTCGTAAGGATGTCATTTTGTTTCAATTTTATTTTGGTCGGAAAATAAAAATTTAGGTTTAAAATAACATTTTCTTAAACACGGAGGGTCTCGTAACGACCCTTTTTTTTTCTTCTTCCTGTGACGTGTATATTTGATCCCCCTTTGTTTTTCCCCTAATCCTCAACAAACACTCCAATCTATCCTAGCCTAGGGTTCTTCTCATATCAAATCTTATTAAACCCTAATTATTCAATTCCACGATTTTATTCAATCAATTCTACTCTGACTTCAATTAAATTACCTAGGGTTTTAATGGCCACTGTTGCGGAAGACGAGCTGGTGGACTACGAGAGTGATCCAGAAGATGCCAAATTATCACTAACGATGCGCAGAAGAGAAGCTAGTGACGATGAAGATGATGACGAACAAGGAGAGACGTTGCGGCGGAGAGTCGGTTCCAGAGGATCGGATAGTGTTTCGGAAGGTGCTGCTGCTGAGGATGATGGTGAGGAGTCTGATGAGTTTGATGGTGAGGATGAGGTGGATGTAGGGGTTGAGAGTGGTGTGAAGATCGGTGGAGGTGAATTGGTTGTGGAGGGGGAGGATTTGGAGGTTTCGGAGGCGAATGAGGGGGTGGAAGGGGAGAATGAGGGGATTGGAGGGGTGGATGGTGGTGAGGGGAGTGGGGAGAAGGAGAAGAAGGAGAGTGAGCCCTTTGCGGTTCCTACTGCGGGGGCGTTTTATATGCATGATGATCGGTTTCGGGAGAGTGGGGGAGCTGGTACTGGACGGCATAGGTACTGTTTCTGACTTTTTTTGAGATGTTTGATTACGGTTTATGGAATTTATCAATTGTTGATTCGGTATGGTTTGTTACTACATTGTCTTTGCTTGTGGTATTCTATGCTTGCTTTGTATGATTGATTGAGTGTAATTAATTAGAACCATTTGGAGTTTCCGGTCTACAATCCCCTTTGGTTGAAGATGTATATACTTAATAGTAATGGGTTGCAATAATCCAGATTGGCACTGACAAACATAAACCCCTAAAATTCCTTGCGTTTCTGTTTTTGCTCCCTTTTATAACAAACAAACACCCTTTCTTTTCCAACTTCATAAACAACAGATAGAGGAGTAGAGAGGATTCATCAATTCTGAATTCTGATGGAGACTCGTACAGAAAATATAGCTGAATCAATCTTGGGAATAAAAATGGAATATCTAGTTACAAGCTTAGTCCCTAGACATAGTTAGCTTACTTGGCATCTGTAGTGACAGAAATAGCTTAAGTGTTGATATGCATAGAAGTGATTAAAGCCGGATAAGCATGTAATCTGGCGAAGTGACCGGCTCTTATTTTTAAAACTCGTAGTGTATCTCCTTCATAATCATAAAATTAAATGACAATAGCTTATTTTATTGCTGAACTGTATCGGCGTTGCTATTTTGTGCACTGTATTAAAAGGTAACAAAAACAATCTCTGCTTTGGTTTTACCAACCTTTTGTTTACAAGTCAACGACTTAAAGATAGTTGGAATTATAGATGTTCAACTGCTTTTAATTAAGAGTTTGCTTTATTATTTTTGTCATTTCACCATACAGTTAATTGCCACCTTAGAATTTTGGTTAAATTGCATTATATTCTACAACTACCTCTGGCTTGTGATGGGTTTATATGTTTGAATTTCCCATCATTGTTAAGAAGACAGGTATTTTGACTTGGTAAAAAGATAAAAGAATGGGAAAACATAGATATCAAATATATGGTGTTGTTATATGGTATAACTTTATGTAGATTACTTTTTGCTCTTACATATAGTGTTACTTCTGGTTTCTGATTTTCTACAAATAATGCCTAGGCGAAATCTTGGTGCAAGAAATTTGTGGGAATCAAAGGATGATAGGAAATGGGGGCATGACAAGTTTGAGGAGATGACTACCCAAGAAACGCACTATGGAGAGGTTAATTTTGTTAGCATTGTTGTACTTATAGAACCCATATTTGTTCCATGATGTTCTAATGTGAAATCTATTACTTTTGTAGGGAAGAAAGACCTCCAGAGTCCGTAACCGGGGCCGTGGAAAATTTCAAGGCCAAGAACATAGTTATCCACGGGGGAACAGGCCTAAAACCTTCAACAATGACAATCTGAACAACACACCCAACACTCAGAAAAATGCATACAAGAACCTAAATAATGCATCCAAGGGTGTAAGAGGTAGAGGCCCCAGAAGAGATCAATCTAATTGGGACGAGGTTCCTTCACAAAAAAAACAGTAAGTAGACATATTCATATATTTATGCCTTATGTGTGCTTAATTTTTAATCAAGATATCGCTTAATTTAATTATGTTTCCTAAATAGACATGGGAAGTCGGGCGAGAGAGGTTCAAATGCTACTTATGCAAAAGTATCAGAACATACATCAACCGTAGAATCCGACCCAATTCCACCTCAAAAACATGTCTTCTCGAGTCTGAATTCTGCATCTCCTCCATTTTATCCCTCGGTTTCAACGAACAGAGAAATTAGTTCAACGCATAATAGGGATGATCTAGCTGTCCAACTTCACCAAAATCAGCAGTCATCTGTTATGGATAAGAACTTTTCCATATCTGAATCCAACACAATGCGGGGGAAGAATGTACCTGATTATATTGGTATGGACAAGCTTTACATTGATGATCAGGACCGTACACACAGTGGGAAGCCATTGACCCATTTTTCACAATCTTCTCATTCAAGAGTTCAGGGAAAAGTTCAAACTCCGATGGGGAAGATGAATCACCAGTCAACTCCCCGGAACCAAGTTTACAAAGTCTCTAATCAACCTCAACAACGTAATGGCCAGCAAGCTACTTCTCAAACACGTCAGGCTTCACTACAAGCTTCTGGGCGGCAGTTAGGACCGCGAACTCAAGATTCCTCTTCACCAGATTCAGCTCTCACAGCTAACTCATTTGAATATAGGGAAACCAGATCTCCTCCAGAAACAAGTAGATCAAATACTGCGTTGATTGGTAAAGGAAAGAACGTCCAAGGTAATGGACGTGGATCTTTTCCCTATGGTGGGGCTCAGGGTGTAGGAGCTTCTGGAAATTTGGGCAGCACTCATGGTGATGTTAACTTTCCTGGAATGCCGACTTTTTTGCCAGGTAATACTGTTTCTGAGATTGCATATTAAATTTTGATCATGATAAAGAGGCAATAGTACAGTTTTACCTGTGTTGGTGGACATTTTCTTGTAAATCACTAATTACTTGACAATTATTGGTTGTTCAGTTTCTTCTTCTTGATAAGTTTATTAACTTTATCATATTGTTGAAATCACTTGCAGTTATGCAATTTGGTGGTCAACATCCCGGTGGAATTGGAGTTCCCGCTGTTGGTATGGCATTCCCAGGATATGTTGGTAATCCGGGGTCAGGGAATTCTGAGATGACATGGTAATTTTACATATTGAGCTTCTTCTGATTACAAGCGGAGCTTGATATCTATGTTTAAAATTTTGGCTGGGATAACGATTTTAAGAATCTTGTAGTTAGTTGATCTTTGCATTTTACTTCTAGTTGCACTACTGAACGTTACTTGTTTCAAAATTATTTTAGTAGTTTAAGTCGACATAGTCCTGAAATTAATTTAACTCTGAGGTTGACCCCATTCGTAGATTTCAGGCTGCTTAATGGGGATTGGGAAGTTATTCCTGTCTTTAGTGTGTGTTTGAAAAGTTTAATCGGCTGGAATGGGAAACCTCGTCTTATTAATTGGGTAACACATGCCCCATAGTATTCCAAACTATTACAATCAACAACTGAAGTGCCCTCTGTGTTCTACTTGTTTGTACTGTAAAGGACACCCTAAAACAACATTTTGTATTAAGTGTCAGATTGTAGTTTATTAAGGGGGTAATACATTCGTCAGATGCACCATGGTATTTTCAAATTATTCCCATTTACAATCCAACTGCCCTTATGTTTTACCTGTCTGTAAAGTAAAGAACGCCCTATCACAAAGTTTTGTATGCATGTCAGAATGTAGTCTAGATGTCTCAATTAATCTTTATACATCTGTAAATATTGTTAGTTACCCGGGATACTATATTGTTTATCTAATTTTATTCGCGTTTACTTTAATGTTATATGCTCAGGTCATAATTTCTTAAAGCAGTTTCTAACCTACTATTTGTAATATGCAGGCTTCCAGTTTTGGCAGGGCCTGCAGGAGCTTTAGGTGCTTCATATAATTCCCCGTACCTTTCTGTTGATGGTGGCTATCATGCTCGTCCTTCTGGCCAAGTTCCTTCTTTGGCTGGTGCTACAAGGTTAGTGGGGTAGTTGCTGAAGGAGGCCTCGGACTGTATAGTGTTGTTATCTTCCATGTGCTTGTTTTTTATTCTGATAAGTAAACATTGTAAATTTTGTGCAAAAACGAAAGATAGGAAGTACAATACATGGACAAAACATAATAAATTTGAGTTCACCAAGTATAGATTGAGAACAAGTTCCAATTAATGGAAAAAGAAACCAGCAAAAAATGAACTTGAATGGCATCTGTGGCCAGGAATACATTTAGTAATAACACAGCTGTGATGGGACTTGGATGTATACATGGAGACTTGTTACTGATGTCAATTAATTAGCTCCAAATAATTGTTTATGCACGTGCTTTCTGTAATTTGAATTTGTAGGTGCACTTGTTCCCTGTATTTGATAGACCATGCTTTTCTAGTATAATTCCGCTTACCACATAATAAGTATATCTTATGAATATCGTCTACCAAACAAGAGGGCATGGTTTCCTAATATATTATAACAAGATTGACTTCGCTGTATTTACTATTTAAAATAAGGTTGTCCCGGAAGTTATATCATAGTGTTGAAGATACATTTTACTTGCATTTTAGTGTTGTATTGTTTAGCAAATGCTGAGTTGGGATAGATTTTTTAGAGAGGTAATGTAGTCCTACTGTAGAGAGCATAGTTAGATATTGAACAAGCAGGTTTGTGTTGCTATTTAATTATTTATATATATATATATATATATATATATATTTTATAATTTTGCGGCTTTCTTCCGCTCCTCACATTTCAATGTATATCTTATTTTTTTTAATTTGTTTTTCAGCAAAGACAACAATATAAATAAGCCTACTAATGACGTGATGACCTCTGGGAAACAAGGCACATTTTCACCCATCCAAAACCTCTATAAGTTTGGAGTTATTTTGAGTTATATAATACTTATATAATTCTTCTTCTCTGCAGAGCTTGCAAGTGACGAGTTTGGGCAAAGACAAAACAAAGCTCGCAGGTAAGTAGTTGTGTATTTTTCTGGTGAAATTTTGAAATTCTAGTATACATTTCCTTTATATCCATCTAGTGTGGCATTGCCACATGAATTTTTTTTCTTATATATATTTTGCAGATATACAGAAATGAAGTTTGACCAGTGAAGTACATGGCTAGTTGGAAGCTGGAACCTTTTCCAGATTTACAATTAACTATTTGCTTTTCGGTTCCAATAGTGGTTGGTGGTTCTGTGTGTTGCAGGCCTTCTTCCAGGCCCTTTGTGATTATCGGCATCCTTTTTCGATTACTTTGGGCTATTATACTTTCCATGACATTTTAGGTAATAACAGCATATGCATTTATTTGTCATGCATAAGATTTCTTGTTTTGTTTTGTTTATGTTCACATACAAACAGTTATCATTTAGATTTTAGATCTTGATAATTTATATACAAGCTTAAATGAAGTGTTTAACATTAATTTGCACTTTTCGAGAAAGAATTCTTTGGTCAGATGTATGTAATTAGCTGACACTTGAAGGCCTTTGGTTGTCTCTCTCGTGGTTCTTGAAAGCGCAAAGGTACCATGGGGATTCGCTGCAATGCAAATCACAAAATTTGTGAAAACTTAATTTAAGTACTCCTTTACAGCAGCTAAAACATTTTAAAATTGACAATAAAATTATAAAACAGGTCACATAGGAGTCATGTAATCACAGAAGTGTCGAGATTGAACTTGTGTTCATAATAACGAAAGAGATGGACTAGCGACTAAAGCTTGCTTATTCTTTAGGATATATTAATCCTCTTCTTCATCAAGATTCTCAAGATCCTGTTTAAGATAATTATTATGGATCCTTAAGACCTGAACATCCTTAAATTCTTCCTCTTCTTTGTGGATATCCTTCGAATCAACCAGCTGCCTTGTGGATAGGGATGCTTCCCTTTGTTGGTGACATGTAAAGATTTTTGTGGACGTGACGTAGAATAAAATTCTATCTATTTCAAGTTCTTTCTTTTTTTGAAACATTTTTCTGTTTTACTGTCAAATTGTTTTTCTTTAGATGTTAGAGTTCTATTTAGGCTTCCTAAATAATTATGGCCTCCGTCATCAATAACCCAAAATTTTGGTGGTTGAAGTATTTAAATTTAGAAAGTTAGCGTGCATAGTAGTTCTGTTTGTTGATTGTTATTTGGGTAGAATTTATAGGCATCTAGGTTTGGCTGTTAATGATATATGCTCGTTGTCTTGTAGTTTGATCCTGCTGGGATATGTAGAATATGTGCTTGAGTTCTGTTGTTAGAGCATAGATTATTGTAAGGGAAGCGTGTTTTTGTGATGATATTTTATTTTTTTTAAAATATGGTACATATTAGTCCTCATTTGATACTTTAGATACTGTGTTTCAGTTTCTCCTTTTTAATATTTTTGTAGGTATGTATAAACACCTGCTCATGCTGTGGTAACCAGAGAGAAAACAAATAGCAGTTTGACAGGTGGCAAAGCTTTTTTCAAGTGTGCGGTAGGAAAATGCACTTGAGATTCTAATTATAATGTACTGGGTATTAAAAAATATTTCATAAAATTTTGTGACAATGCTTACCTCAATTCCAGGTTTCTTGTGGCTTGGTTTTTCTATTATTGAAGTTTGTCAAATTCAGGGGCTGGCTTCTTCATATACTACATGGGAGACGAGGGAGAGAAAGCACTATACAGATGTGCAGCTGCTTTCTTAAATAATCTAAAGAGTTGGTCTTTCCTTATTATCATTGTGTGAAAGTATGTTTAATCTAGCAAGTCATTTCTTCTTCTTTTGGTTTTGTTTTTGATGGGTACCCAAAGAATTTGGGGCGGTTTTCTTTTCTTGCTGAGAGTATCTTGGTTCTTGAGATCTTCGATTGTGGAGCTGTTTTCTCCAAAGTTTTTGTTTTTTAATTGTAATTAAGAGTAATTTTTTTTATTTTTAAGTAATTTATTTTTTGTTCAATTTATTATGAGAAATGACCGACTTGGGTTTTTGTTTAGATATACACATTGATATACCCTGGGTTGCTTTCTCATTTATTTACCAATTTAATGGAGTAGTTTCCTTGGTTTGTGACGCTCTGACATTGTGTTAAACCTTATCTTCTGTAGAGCACTGTAGAGTACACGGTAGTCGTAATTTCTGTCATTTAATCCCCTCTCCCTTTCATTTGAATCTTTTCTCAACTAATGAGATGTTGGAAACTTGGACTAAGAAATAAAAATGAAACTTAAAAAGCTGTTTTAAAATGAGAGATTAATTTTCTGTCTAATGTATAAAATTACACAGGGTTGTATTTTGTTGGTTAATTAATGTAACACGGAGGTTGGTAGATTTTTATATTTGTAATGCCCCAAGGCATTGTTTTCATCTTTAAATTTTGTGGAAGAGGCAAGATGCCATCTCATCCATTGTTTAGTGACGATGTAGTTTGTTACTATCAGTAGCCTAGCAAAAAATTGTCAAGTAATTGATGTGTAGTAATGTGAGTGACAGCTATTATCGCAAAGAGTAATTACTGCAAGTCAAATTGTATGCACAGATTACATGGTATTGTTAAAATCGGTTGCCCGTGTTTGTGGTTGACGGAAAACATGATACGCACATGGGCCTAGAATGACAAAGAAAATAATGATACTGAGTAACAAGTTTTAAAAATTCAAACAAAAAATTGTTTATATATATCTACGTTCAAACAAAAAAGTGTTTATATATATCTACGTTCCATTGAAGTCGAAGCATCCTTCTAAAAAGCGTAAATGTAAAGCAACTTCCTAGTGATTAATCGGAGTATTAATTGGATGTATTTAATAAAATATAAAAATAATTAATCTATTAAATTAAATATGTATATTTAAGAAAAAAATCCAGTAATTAATCGGATTATAAAATCAAATCGGCAGAATATATTAGATGATTAATCGGGTGATTAATCGGTAAAATCGATAATTTTTTATTTTGGTAATTGGTTATCTGATTCACTAATTCCCCAATCCGAGTAGAAGTAATTGAAATATTGATTACCATTTCAATGTAGATAAAAATTTGAAAGATCTTCTCTATGAAAAATCTTAGAAAGTATAATATGGGTTGTTCGATAAATCTTTCAATAACATACTAAATATTTGTTTGATATAATTTGTAAAAATGTAGAGAAGTTATAAGTTTTTTATCTATTTAATTTTTGTATAAGTTTTGCATTAGTTGTTTTACATTAATTTTCTTCTCATACACAAGTGAACTTGAATAAATTTGACAAAATAAATTTGCTGTGTTAGATTATATATAATTACAGTGAACTTGAAATATCTGATAGCAATATAAATATTAGTGATATACATATTCAATGAAATAATAATAAAAAGAATTAGATAAAACACTTGAAAAAACATGTAAAATAAATAATATTACATTTCAGAAATCATAAATCCTCCGTAAAAAGATTCAGATCGAGTATGTCTTATGATTACAAGAAAAGTTCTCCTGGAGTCGCAAAGTACCTATATATTTTATGCGAATGTTAAAATATGTGAAATTTTACAAAATGTTAATTTATTGCTAAATTACTCCATATTTTTTCTGTCAGTAGAAAAAAAAAATAGATGTGAATGACGAAATTGAGAAAAAAATATATATATATAGGGGATATTTAAATGGAAACAACCTTAAAATAAAAATTAGAAACACAACTCAACCGAAAACAAAATACACCAACCCGACCCATAAAAAACAGTTCCCTTTATATTTGTCCCTTAAAATTAAAATTAAAAAACAATTACACAAATCATATGCGCACAAAACTGCTCCATCATCTTCTACAAGCATCATAATCATCATCTTCATCAACGGAAACAATCATTAATTTCAACCATCAATGCGAGTTCTCGGATCTATTCACTCAATTTTAACATAATTTCTCCTTATATCTTCAAAAACGAGTTCAACGGAACTATTTTTCGACATTTGCTGCAACGAAAAACTTCAATTCAAAGTTTGTGACTAAAATCAACTCAAACAGGTATATATCTCATAGTTTTAAAGGTATTCATCACAATAATATGCATAAATTTATATATAAACTGAATTTAATGAATGCATGCTTGTATTTTAGTTATTTTTAGGGGGATTTTTAATAATTATTCTATATTTTAACATATTAATCTTCAAACATATCATATTTAGCATTTTATTGAAGCAAAAATGGCTAGTAATAGAGAAGGTATGTTGAATTAGGTTTTACAGTGTTTTATTTCATAATTTCATTTTATTTAATAATTTTTTTAATGAAATTGATTGATTTTGTAAGAATATGTAGTGAATCTTCAATATATTAGGCATAATTTAGTGATTAATTATACGTATTTAGTTACATGAGATTGTAGATTATTATTTAGATGAACATGTATATAAATGAAAATTCATCAAATTAAACTACAAAAATTTATATATAATCTGAATTTGATGAATGGATGCTTGTATTTTAGTGATTTCTAAAATACAAGCATCCATTATTTAAGTTAGATTAAATATAGAACATGTGAATTATAGAATTTTGTTAAGTTGGATTTAGGGATTAAATACAGAACATTTTATGATAATAAAATTCGAGGATAATTTGTGCTTCGATGCATTCTGCTTTTGATATGATGAGATTTTACTGTTTGTTGTGACTTATGTTTTGGTTTATTAGTGGTTTTGCTATTTATGGTTATATTTAACGTTGTTACTGTGGAATGGAGATTCTTATTAATGTTGATGTTTCTTTCATGTAAACTTTTGCTATTTTTGCATATGTAAGTTATATGCAAGTAAACTGCTGTTGAAGTATCTTGAAATCACATATTCAGAGCCATTCACTTTTAATTTATTTTGATTCATTTAATTAAGAAACTAGGCACTTAAGTTTTTTGTTTTTCTTGAACCGAGAATGTGGAAAATGAAAGTGTACAGATTATCGTGGGTTGTGACTATTTACTAAATTCCTTAATACAACCGAGATATAAAACAATACAGAGATAAGATTAGATTACTTGAAGTGCATGGTAGTTGTTTACCTGTATTAGTCCAAGCAAATAGTGATATGATCAAAATACTTGGCCATTGGTGCCAAAGTTTCTTATGTATGTGCTTGGCCTTAGTGTCGTAAACTAGCCGAGCTTTGCTCTGTTCTGTTTTACTAAGATTCCTGAGAAAATTGTTATGTTTAAGTTCAATCTTTACAGGAGTTTCTACAGTAACACCTGGATGAAGTTCAAGGATAAGACAATCAACTCGGCAAATAAGACAAACCATTCATGTCTTTGTTGACTAGGAAGATTAACAGATCAAGAAAATACAATGGAACAAGGTATAATATATTTAAAAATTGCTTACACTAATTTCATATTTCCATTCTTATAAATGACGCAGTTCCAAATACTCCTCCAAGAAGAAATACTGAAACAGTAAAGAAAATCAGGGTTTATACAAGACCAAATAAAAAATTTAAGCAAACTGCAGGAAGACCAGAAAACTACAACGATGTATGTATTCTACACTTATTTGGTTATTTCTAATTTCCATGATTAGTCTGCAGATTTTCCATTTGTTATTCACCTTACTTGTCACCCCTATATGATACTAATAATTAAAAAAAACTATGTAAGATGAAATATCAACACAAGAAACACCAACGACTACTCAGGAGGATATTCAGCAAGAACATGAGACAGAAAAAAGTTAAGATGAAATGGAGATTGAACAACAAGAGACATAAGAAAGTCAAGAACAATTTGAAGAGTAAGAATCATCCAACAAACCAAAAATGAACAAGTGGAAGACGAGGGCAGTGAAAAAGGTAAAAAAATATTATATTATAGATGTTATTCACTAAAACTGTACATACTAATCACTAAGTTACACATAGTAATCACTATATTGTACATAGAAATCACTATTTATACAGTCTGTTTTCTAGGATTTGCAACACATATAGACTTATAATTCATAATTGTAGGGTCCACAAATTTGTGAGCTGGTTGTCGATAGCATTGAAAATAAAGTTGCTTTTGGTACGCTTTTCGATGATGAAGAAATGAGTGTTACAATACATGGAGTGCCACTAATGCCTGGACACGGTCGTGTGTCGATCGGTTGACGGACATATACAATCAGACGCATTAGTTCCTGTGTCAATACCTGGTGAAATAGAAAAGGTTCGCGAAGCTGTTGGTTCTCACTTAGCATGACCTCGATATTTAGTCAGCATCTGAATAGTGGTGGTAATTTACATGTACTTATTCCTTAATAAAAATTGTCATGGGAAGGGTACTTACATTCTTTTTAAGTTTACGTAGAAAAAGAAAAAGGATGTGTCATCACAGTTAAAAAAGAACGCTGAAGTGCAGCAAATTCAGGATGAGTTCAATCGAGTGAAGGTGAATAGCGCAGTGCCAAGTCAATACAAGGTATTGTGTAAACATGTTACAACATTAATGAAAGCCATTTTCGACAATATTTATCCTAGTTTCTATTTAGTAAAAAAAGAGGTAAATATTTTAAAAACCTATTTAAGGAGTTGGTGAACCCTAAAAAATTAACAACTGTTAAATTTAGTTAAATTTTATACTACACCATATCTAGCCTGTAGCACCACTTTTTTTGGTGTTACAAGCAGAAATGTTACCTTAAATCACTACAATTTGATCCGAGATAACACTTTTTTTTTATATTACAGTATATGGATAATCGATGTTAGCATAGACATGACGAATTTCTATTGTAACATAAAATACAATGTTACTATTAATATCAGAATTAGTGTTAATGTAGGACAAAATAATTAAGCGGCATAGAAATGGCGGGCCAAATTTTGACAAAATTTTAAGCGGCCCAGAAGTAAAATTTTGACCCACTCACTTCATATTGTAAACCAAAATATACCCTCACATTTATATTTTTACTAGCCTATAACCCGTGCGATGCACGGATTGCTTTTAACATTCGATAATTTTTAATAATATATTTTATAATATAATTTTTTATAGTTGGAAAATAAATTGAAGAATAGAATAAGTTATAACAACATATATTTTATAATAATTTGAGACTTGACTGAAAATAAATAATATAATATAATATGTTGTTCACAAGACCCAAGCCCTGAATCTGTAGAAATTGTTAAAATAAAGAATATAAAAGTTTAAATATAATAAGTTGTTGACGGGGTTCGAACCCTGAATCCATGAGAGCAGTTTAAATATTAATATAATAATATTTTACTATTGCATCCAACGGTTCTCATCTTTCTGACTTTAGATCTGACGGTTGTTATTGGTCGTACCAAACAACTGTACCGAGCAACTGACTACCAAATAGAGGGTGTTCTGCTTATAATAGTATTAGATAGGTAGATACTCCCTCTGTCCCGTTGATTTCTATACGTTTACTATTTGCACGTATTTCGAGGTCTCTATAAAATATAGTTCCGTAATGTTTTTTTCAAAATTTTTTTTTTGAATAAAAGTTTAAACATGAAACTTTTTTTCAGAATTTTTTTTTTTTAAAAAAATATTGTGGAATTCTGTTTTAAATGAGCATTGAAAAGCGTGCCGAAAAGTAACGTATAGAATTCAATGGGACAGAGGGAGTATTGTTATACACTAACAAATGCACACACTCTCCCTTATCTAAAACTCTCAGACGAAACTCTTTCAGTCGAGGTTTTCAAACAAAACACTCTCGATGGGGTACTAAATTAGGGTTCTAAATTTGCTCGAGGAAATTGAGCTTTCTTCCAAGTCGGGGTTAGATATTGGAGATTGTAATTAGGGTTCTAGTAATTAGGATATGTACAATTTGGGGCTTTTTTCTCAAACGGGTACAACATTTGAAGCTTGTAATTGGGGTTCTAGCAGTCGCTTTCTTGGAGTAGATTAGGGTTATTGCTGTCTCTTTATTCTCAAATTTGAAGCTTTCTTCTTGTTCAATTTAAAAGTGTGTCTCGTATGCCCTTATTTTATTCTCGGATTTGTGTGTATATATTTTTGTGTGCTCATATCTCTGTGTATAATTGTTATTTAGTCTCTTATTTATGCTCTTTTTTTTATGTTCGATTCAAAAGTGTGTCGGGTATGTGGAAATTTATAGAGTATTTAATTAATAAGATGATAATTCCACTTTCTTTTATTAAAAAAGTTGCGTTGATGATCTGCGTAAGATGAAATGATGAATTATCCATTTTGCGTTTGTATGTTCCGGTCAACTACTAAATCGATTACTAAATTTCTATTTTGTTTCACCCTCTTTTCACGTCTCATTTGCATTATATACATTGTCTTTTTAGGTACGCATATATTGATTTACACTTTTATTTGATATCTCCGTTGGTGTAATTCATGCATTATTTTCATAAAATTTCTATTATTCTATATGACAAGAGAAATTTTTATTCACAGCATGTGTACACTTCATGTTGTACAATATAACAGATCAAAAGGTAGCATTATTTTTCAATTTCTCAATCCTACTTGCTTGCAACGAGTACAGTCCTTTTAAGTTTTGACATATCCTTTTTTGTTAGTCACTGTAGTCTCTTCACTGTTATTTTTGTCATCAGATTCTAAGTAAAATGTTATTTTTTGATTTTTAATTCTGCAAGTGTGGCTCAAATGAACTTGGAGTAGTTTCTTACTTCTTTAAGCATTGTGATTACTTTACAGCTTTTCTATGCAAGATCTTCTGTTTGCCTATTTTAATATTTTTGCTATATAATGTCTCTTTAGCGTGCCACAAGTGTGTGTACATTCCTATGTTTATGTTTATGTATGTATATGCATATGTGTGCAGCAAGTATTTGAGTTTTAGTTAGAAGGAAAGTTTATATACTCATTCTTTATTTTATTATTTTGTTGTTTTCTATTATCCATTTCCAGTATTGGATGTTTTACAAAACATTGTCTTATAATTTTTTTGTGTACCTTTCATTGTTGTGATTAACGTATACATAGTGGTAAATAAGAATGTATCAGCCTCTATTTTTTTGTGCGTGTGGCGGTTAACAACATGGGTTGTTTAGTTGCCCACATCAAAAATATGCTATAGTTGAAAGAGAATGAATAACTGTGTTGGAATAGTTGATTGTAAAAAATCACCTTATAAGAAGGGAGGATCTTGAGTTGCAGACCAAGATAATATCTTGTTGGCTCATGTTTAAGGAGAAGAACTTAGAAGATATAATTTTATCTTTTTCTTAATGTAATCTAGTTGTGTACATGCTTATTTTTTCCAATATCCTTGTGTTTGAAACAGGTCGGTGTTGGCATGTGCATGGAAGGCATAGAACAAAATCCAGTAGTCTATGAACTCATGTCTGAAATGGCATTCCGAAGTGATAAAGTCAATCTTGAGGTAATTGGATTTGTGGAGTCTTTTGATTTATCATTTTTTTGGGTGAACGGACTGGAATTTAACCCGTGCATGGAAGAATCCCAGTTTACTGCCTAGATCCACTTGGCTATATCTGCCCCTCTAGTTTTTTAGAGAAAGGTAAACATAAACTCAAGGTATCTCGGGGTCTGAAGAATCGGAAATATACAGAAGTTCTATGGTCTAATACGATGTTTAGAAATTAGATATACTGTGAAAAATCTGTAACATAATGTTACCCAAGTTTTTAAAGTATGACAATGTCTTCTGATAAATCATGCATCAATCTCTCGAAATTGTAATAACTATTTTGCTGTTTTCTTATAAAGATTAAACTTGCTTTACCTTGGAAGGAGTGGTTCAAAACTTACTCAAGCAGGCGTTATGCATCAATCTCTGTATGTTTTTTATTATCAGATATTCTAGTCAATCTCTTTTTAATCTCTTAGCTCTACTGCTCATTTTATATCGAATTGCGTATGTGCTGCATTATGGGTAATTAGCCAGGAGATGGGCTCACCAATTGTAGACATGTAAGTAGTTAGTTTCAATACCTAAGTATTATTTTCAACAAGGACAACTACATATACAATATATAATGTGCTGTCACATGAATAAACTCTTACATATTTGTTGTCTTAAACAATTTATCCCTTCTCTCTCTCTCTCTCTACTCTTTCTGCAGAGAGTAGTAAACAGTAATACCAATTAGTTGGCAGCTATGGGAGACTTAGAGGCTGCTGCTGTGGTAGTGAAGACCCCATAAAACAAAGCAAAACAAAATGATTAAAAAGTCTGTCTGGAATGATTTTGTAGCAGAGGCTAAGCAGATCAATATGTTTTCACCCCAATGTTGATTGTTACCACTTCACGGTATCTTTTGAGATTTATGTCTACTTTAATGGTTGGTCAAGTTGGAAAGCTCTATCTCTCTGGTGTTGTTGTGTCCATGTCTTTCACTAATGTCTCTGGCTTCAGTTTTCTTGTAAGTCCTTTGTTCTCTGTTCTTTAACAACATGTTCTCTTTATCTCCTTCTAGTACTAAACAATTACATACGTGTTTATGTATTCTAAATTCTTACTCAATACTATAGTTATGTTAATCACATGAAAGCCTTGTGCAAACAATTACATAGTTTTTATGTATTCTAAATTCTCACTTAACACTATAGTTATGTTAATCACATGAAAGCCTTGTGCCATAGTAGTTTTAAGTTTTATAAAATAGCTATTTTGAAGCGCATATACTAATATAATGACATGAGTTCACATGGTTTGTTTTTACAAGCTCAAACTGTAGAAAAAAATAAAGATCAGAAAATAGTCATTTTTACATATTTTAGCGTTTTAGTGATGGATACATAAGCATTGCGTCAGATAAGAGTTCAAGGATATTTTTACATACAAATATCGATGTACACCATGTTTGCCTTACCAGTGTGTTTGTGTGCTTATAATACAGGGTCTCACACTCCCCGTTGTAACTTGAATATGGGCCTTATTAAGTAATCGGTTGGCATAATTTCTACATGTTCTTATAATTTGGTTGTCGGATTTACTTCAGGAATTGGCCCTCACTACTTACATGTTGATTATGTCCATTTTAGATCATCTAATGCTCATCTGCGTAAATATTTCAATAGCTATAGTTTCTAATTAGACCCTTTTAAGTCTTTTGATTTCTTGGTGTAACTGTAAGTCCATAATAGGGTGGTGACTCTTTGTCTAGTTTCTTCTGCTTTAAACTAGCATTAGTGACTGAATCACTTGCTTGATTGATTAGGTGGAGGAAGAAATGCTGATGCGCAAGTTGCATTTTGGTAACTTTTCTACTTGTTCGCAGGCTTCATCAACATTGCTTGATGAGAAGAAGAAAGATGTGTCTGCTAAATGTAGTTAGGATGTTCTGTATTATTATTGGAACTTTGTAATGTTAGGATGAATTTGTACTTTATTAAATTCTAAAGTTGACTATGTATTCAATCCTTAATGTTATGTTTTGATCAGGTGAATTAAATTTAGATTTTATTACATTTTCAAATTTAGAAAGTGTAACCAATATAACATTTTGTTATGTTGGTATAAACAAAAAAGATTGTTATTAAAAATATAAGAGTGTAACAAGAATTTAACCGTATTACAATCTTGTGTTACAATAGCTAATATGATGTTGCAAAAGAGTTTATTCCAACATATTTTTGGTGTTACTAAAGGGTAATGTGTGTTGTAACAGAAATGTGGTTACACCTTCAACTTGTTACCATAGAAATAGAAAATGTAACTATAGGTACTCTATTGTAATGAGGTGTTACCAAAATTTCAAAAAGTGTAACCGTAGACACCTATTGTAACAGAGGCAAATTCAACACCCCAAATTTTCAAAAAATATAACCATAGCCAGTTTTTTTGCTTTAGGTAACACTTTTTGGCCATTTTAACACTTTTTTTTTTGTGTTGCTACATGTCAAATATGGTGTAGTGTTAAATTATAGATAGTAATCATTATTTATACAATTTGGTTTCTAGGATTTAGGGCCTAACCTAGAAAAAATTAGGGTTTAGGCTCTAGGGTTTAGGGCCTTAAACCCTAAATAGATGTAATATTTAGCCTAGTTTCTATTTAGTAAAAAAGAGGTAAATATTTTTAAAACCTATTTAAGAAGTTGGTGGACCTTAAAAATTTAACAACTATTAAATTTAGTTAAATTTTAAATTATATATAGTAATAATTATTTATACAATCTGGTTTCTAGGATTTAGGGCCTAACGGCCCTAAATTCTAGACTAAGTTAGGGGCCCTAAACCCCAAACCCTAAACCCTAAATAGATGTAATATTTATACTAATTTTTATTTAGTAAAAAAAGAGGTAAAAAACCTATTTAAGGAGTTGGTGAACCCTAAAAATTAACAATTGTTAAATTAAGTTACATTTTAAATTATAGACAGTAATTACTAGATATTGAATCATTAATTTTTGTAACCAGACAAAACAGACTATTCAAAGCAATGTTGAAGAAGAAATGGAGTTTGAAGAAACTGAAACACAAGACAATCAAGATCAATTTAAAGAGTAAGAACCAAACAAGAAACCAAAAATGAACAAGTGGAAGAAGATGACAGAGAAAAAGGTAAAAAAAAATCACTATATTAAACATGTTATTCACTAAACTGTACATAGTAATCAATAAATTACACATTCTAATCACTATATTGTATCACTATTAAAGTTGCAATTTAAATTACAGATATTAGTATCTAAATCTTGAATTATTAAATTTTATAAACAGGACAACATTGAAGGTGAAGGTAAAGAGATAAAGAGAAAAAGGGCAAATTTGAGAATTCCGAAGAAGAAAGCTGCAAAACTGGACACTGAAGGTAAATCATATGGATAATAAAAGTAAATTCTTATGCTTCCTTTTATAGTCTCTAACTTTTTTTATTTTAAAAATATCAACCATATTGAAGGTGCTTTGCATATTAATAAACAAAAAGGAGATTTAAAAATCAGGAATTCTCCAAGACTTTTCAGCCAAATGGTATACTACCTCTAAGAAGAACAAAAGGAATGAGTTAGAGATTCTGGATTCGAGCATCTAGTCGATTTCTGTTTGGAGTTGTTGCCATCAAAGCTTACATATAACATCTTTCAGATTTTTGACCATAATAATGTTTCTGTGAGGCTGAAAGATTCAAACATATAAATTACCGAGGAAGATGTTTTTGATGTGTTGGGAATCCCATATGGAGGACACTCTATCATGCTGGCATCAGGAGACAAGTACCAGAAGAGAACGGAACAGTGGTTAGAACAATTTCCTGTTGACAAAAGGGAATAAATTACTACCGGAATGGTGATCGATCTAATGAATGGTCAAGGGATGACTGAGAATTTTAAACTGAATTTTGTTATAGTTTTGTCAAATGCCATGTTTGGAACACCAACACATGCATATATTGGCAAACAACTTCTTAAGTTGGATAGCAATCTTGATGATTTGTGCAAGTTTAATTGAGTAGAGTACCTAATTTTCTACCTCGTCAAAGCAACTAATAGTTGGAACAAAAATAATTCTGTTTTTTTCAGGGGATCAATGGTGTTTTCGATGGTAACAATTGTATTTATTTGTATTATGTAAATTTTTATTTTTTAGAAATAAATGTATTTATAAATCTGTTGTTATGTAGTTATTCTATGTAGACCGAGTACGCCACAGAGGAATCAACTTTGTTGAGAGGCACTTTCCGTCTTACAAAGGTTGGCATGAGGAACTGTTGAAACAAAGACAGACACTTGAAGTGTTCAACAGAGTTTTTGGTGTTGATGCTGTTTTGCCACCATTGAGGGAATATTTGGAACAACAATCACGGGAGGAAAATATAACCAAAAAGGTAAAATTTTAAAACCATTAAACATCTATACATTCTTTTTTTCAATACTTGATTAAACTGATTAATTATTTATGATTTAAATTTCAAGGAAAAGAACTTGGATAATAATGAATATACTGGATTTGAAGCTGGTAATGATGGCTGGGAAGAGAGTCAGGATGGATGAAACAAAGATGATATTATCTGTTATGGATAAAAAACCAAGGTTATTACTTGCTGTATTTAATACTAAGATTCGGGAGCTCAAGGCCTTTAATGGCTGCTCTCGTGTTTCGTGACTCAATCTGCCTTTACGAGATGCCTACGTATCTCTGTGAATTAGAGAATCAAGCCAAAAAACGTAGTTCTGATTGGTGGGGGTGAGACCCCTTATATAGATGTTGGGAGTCCTTGAATTGGACTTGGTGTAGGAGACTTGGTGGGCAAGTCTCATAATTAGAATGGACTTTGGAGTCCTAGGTAGTAGGAAACTGATTCCTTATCCTTTTAGGTCCCCTTGAGGCTAATCTCCAAGGATTTATATCCTTATCGGGACTCTTTTCAACATCTGATTTGTCCCTTATTAATTAATTACGAAATTAATTAATAATCAGGGCTTTTGGGCCTTTTTTATTCCATCAGGCCTGATCTGGTCCATCAGGCTTAACCTTTCTGGTCTGAGTATCATATATCTTTTTATTGGGCCTAGCAGCCCACAGTTTGTACAATTAATGCAGTATTTAATTATACAATCATAATTTATTTATCCCTATCATTTGCCCCCCAACTTTTGGGAAACATTGATTAGGTTTCGCAGAAGTTAAGTCTATTTGTTCCCTTACAGGGTTTCGTTTTTCCGTAAAGTGTGGAGCGACCTACACATTTACAACAAATTTTTCCTTTTATTCAGGAATTATCTTAATTTCCAGGAATTTTTCCTTTATTTTCTGGATTTTCCCCTAATTTTCTGGAATTTTTCCCTAATTTTCTGGAAATTTTCCCTAATTTTCTGGGATTTTCCCCTAATTTTCTGGAATTTTCTGGGATTTTTCCTTAATTTTCTGGATTTTCCCCTAATTTTCTGGGATTTTCCCCTAATTTTCTGGGATTTTTCCTAATTTTCTGGATTTTTCCCTAATTTTCTGGGATTTTTCCCTAATTTTCTGGGATTTTCCCTAATTTTCTGGGATTTTCCCCTAATTTTCCGGGATTTTCCCTATTTTTTTGGGATTTTCCCTAATTTTCTGGGATTTTCCCTTAATTTTCTGGGATTTTTCCTAATTTTCTGGATTTTTCCCTAATTTTCTGGGATTTTTCCCTAATTTTCTGGGATTTTCCCTAATTTTCTAGGATTTTCCCTAATTTTCTGGGATTTTCCCTAATTTTCTGGGATTTTCCCTAATTTTCTGGGATTTTTCCCTAATTTTCTGGGATTTTCCCTAATTTTCTGGATTTTTCCCTAATTTTCTGGGATTTTTCACATTTCCAGCCCTTTTTCGACCAGGATCCTAGTCGAAATTTCGACCAGGATCCTAGTCGAAAATAGGGGTCAGCCTTGCCATCCTGGTCGAAAGATTTCGACTAGGATCCACGACCTGGAATTCGACCAGGATCCTAGTCGAAATTTCGACCAGGATCCTAGTCGAAAATAGGGGTCAGCCTTGCCATCCTGGTCGAAGGATTTCGACTAGAATCCACGACCTGGAATTCGACCAGGATCCTAGTCGAAATTTCGACCAGAATTCTGCTCGATTTTTTTTTTTTTTTTTTTTTTTTTTTCTTGATTCCTAGTCGAAGGATTTCGACTAGGATTCACGACCTGGATTTCGACTAGAATTCTAGTCGAACCTTCGACCTGGATCTAGGTCGAAAATTTGTCCTTTTCCTTGAAAAATATCGTGCTTGAATTGGGAATTCGACCTCAATCCTGGTCTTATTTTCCTGGATTTCGACCTCAATCCTGGTCTTTTTTACCCGTAATTTTCGGGTGTCTGTTCGAAAGAATTCGAATAGAATTCACGACCTCAAATTCGACCTCAATCCTGGTCTTTATTGGGCTTCTTCTTTATTCAACTTGGAATGGGCCTTACTTGGGCCTTCTCTTTTTTCAAATCCTAATTGGATTTGGGCTTTGATTTGGGCTTGTATCCTTCCAAATCTTAATTGGACTTGGGCCTCTATTTTTCCAAATCCTAATTGGATTTGGGCCTTTTATCTGGCCTCTTCCTAATTATAATTGGACTGTAATATATTTAAATACCTCCTTTAGAATTCTCTAGAATTCTTGGGAATATTCTTGAATTTTTCTTCCCTGTTCATTTATTTCCTTTAGAATTTCTTGGAGTATTCTGGAACGTTCCACTTCGGGCCTTTCTTCTTTGGGCTTTTAAACTTACTGGGCTTTTTGTCCCTTAAGACTATCGATTTGTGTTTAGCCTCAACCAGGCTTTTCTGATCGTTTTCTAGTAAACGTTCTATTCTTCATGAAACTTGTTTTCGTGGATGTCCTAGTCTTCACAAAATTTGTTCTCATAGACTCTTTAGCCTTCGCGGAACTTGTTCTCATGGACTCTTTAGTCTTCGCGGAACTTGTTCTCATCGGGCGCCTAACTTTTCAAGAATTCTCAAGAAATTTCATAGGAGTTCCACCAGAAAACCTTTAGGAGGGTCTGGATCAACCCTACATAGGTTCCCGTCGGCTATGAGGCCTTCATGTGGCCCGGTCGGCGAATTCTGCTCTTTTTGGACGTTTGGCCCTTTTTCTAGTGAGCGTTATGTACTTGTTCTCGTGAACATTCTATTCTTCACGAAACTTATTTTCCTCTGTGAAGGTTCTAGTCGGCCTAATCCTTCCTTATGGAGGGCTAGGCGTCACTGACTCTTGGTAGCCGTGAGCGTCTTACTCTTTGTGAAACTTATTTCCCTTCGTAAGGGTTCTAGTCTTTACGAAACTTGTTTTCGTGGAAGTTCTTGTCTTCATTAGGAGCATCCCTTGGCTCTAGTTCATGGTTTTCTTGGAACCTTCTTTTAGGGGCCATCCCTATTAGTTCAGGACGTCTCTAGACGTTCCTTTGAGGACATCCTAGTCGGCCTAACCCTCCATGTGGAGGAGTCAGCTTCAAGGACTCTTGGTCGGCCATAGGGACCAAGCCCTTGAGGCCCTTGGTCGGCCGTAACCTTAATGTCTAGAGCTTCTTGGCCCTTCGGGATCCTATTTCATGGAAGTTCTTGAACTTCAATATTCTCAATATCAATTCGTGGATTTGACTTCTCTCTTTTTTATTCGAGGGAGTGCCTTGCCAGGTGGGGACCTCATCCAAGGAACCTTGTTAAAGTTGGCCTAACCCCCCTTTATCTTTCCATTGGTTAAGTTTGTTCCAATTAGGCGAACAGCTTCCTGAGGCGGGGATGTGCGGGGCTCATGCCTTGTATTTGGTACATCTATTCTTTTTAGAACTTTCAGTACTTCACAAATTAAAGGAGGAGCTTGGCTGGCTTAGGGCATCCCTTGGAGGCCGGTCTGGCGGAGCCCTTTCTAAGGGATCTCCAGTTGGTCAGGCTTTCTCTTGAGGCTGATCAGCCTTCTTTGGTAGGCTGGAGTTTGTAATGTGGACTCCAATTGACCATATACATTTTGTGAAGTTAGATTTCTAATATCTTTTTCTTATTAGGCCAACGCCTACTTCGCAGCTTCTTTCACTAGGAGTGCAAAATGAAGGAGTGAGCATATGGCCTTGGAGGCATTGATGAAGAAACTTGAGAGAAAGTTTTAGGACTGGGATTCTAGAGCTCTCTTAGCGTTTATCGACGGTCAGAAGACTTATTCAAGATGATGGACACCCATGATGATGCGTTAACATGTCCATTGGCTCTGTTCATAGCTCTTACCCGGATATGGTAAATTTGCGGGGCTTTCCTAGCCTTTGGGTTGTTTCTGAGGTTACCATTATTGGCCAATCATCTGATTTTGGACTATAGATTGTCCTTCAGTGTTTAGGCCTTGCATGGCTTTGTTTGTCGTGTGTGGCTTTTATCTATTTACGGTCCTTTATGGACTTGAACATCTTCAGTATGTAACCTAATTGTTCATTATGACTTGATTTCTGATCCTTCAGGATCTCATGCATTTGTAGTTTGATTTCATATTCGTCTTTTATTTTTGATACTTTGGTCCTTCGGGAATTTTATTCATTGGATGCTCGTACACTGGTCGACCTTATTCCTCCATTTACTACTAAGTACCACGAACATGTCTTTCATGTCCTGAACATATTAAACCTTCAGCTTCGAAACGCGCCAGGTATGAGGCACTTTGTCACTGCTCAGGGTTTCCGACTTGTAGGATCCTCGTCCTCATGTTTTCTTGACCTTATACGGTCTTTCCCAGTTAGGGATTAGCATTTCTTTCTCTTCAACTCCCGAAGCCTCAATCTTTCTTAAGATCAAGCCTCTTTGGTAAAAGAACCTTTCTTTAACCCTTAGGTTGTAATAGAATGAAGCCTTTTTCTGATATTCTACTATCTTTGCATGTGCCTCATCTCGCACTTCATCAATTAGATCCAGGGCTAACCTCTGCCCTTCCTCATTTTCTACAGCATTGAAAGTCTGAATCCTTGGAGAGGACTACTGCTTCTGCCCCATATGCCAACATGAAAGGAGTTGCTCCTGTTGTGACTCTACAGGTAGTCCTATAGGCCCATAATATTGGAAGTATCTCATCCACCCAATTATTTCTTGACTTCTCGATCCTCTTTTTTAGTCCATCCAGGATTATCCGATTTGCTACCTCTGCTTGCCCATTGGCTTGCGGGTGAGCCACAGAGGTGAATCGTAACTCAATTTCATTTTCTTCACAATACTTCTTGAATTCCTCATTGTTGAATTGTGTTCCATTGTCAGTGACGAGGATACGGGGAATTCCATATCGGCACATAATGTTTTCCCACAGGAATTGTGCAACCTGCTTAGTTGTGATTTTGGCCAAAGGTTTGGCTTCGATCCACTTGGTGAAATAATCAATGGCTACAATCAGAAACTTCCTTTGTGCTGTGGCCATAGGAAAAGGCCCTAGAATATCCATCCCCCACATAGCAAAGGGAATAGGTGAGTTGATAGAGGTCAGCATCTCGGGGGGTTGTCTGGCGACTGGTGCATGCTTCTGACAGCGATCACACTTCTTTACATATTCTTTGGCATCAGCCATCATTTCTGGCCGATAGAAGCCTAAACGGGTTATCTTATGAGCCAAGGCCCTGCCCCCCAAGTGTTGCCCACAAATACCACCATGCACTTCCTCAAGAGCTAAGCGTGCCTCATCGGGCCTAAGACACCTCAAGTAAGGAACCACGAAAGATCTTTTATATAGAATCCCATCTATCAAAGTGTACCTTACTGCTCGAACAGTTAACTTCCGTGCCTCAATTGCATCGCTTGGCAACCAACCGGTCTGAATGTGAGCCTTGATGGGATCAATCCATGACGTCCCCAAGCCTATGGGAGCCACAAGCTTAACATCTATGCTTCGTGTCTTCAAAACACGGTAGTACACACTTCCTGAACTTTCTTCAATCTCAGATGAAGCAAACTTTGATAGCGCATCTGCTTTAGCATTTTCTTCCCTTGGAATGTGTTCAACATGGCATTCATCAAATTGGGTCATCACAGCCCTTACTAGGCGAACATACTTAGCCATCGTATCATCTCTTGCCTCAAATTCTCCCTTTACCTGGGATATGATCAGCTTCGAGTCTCCACGGACCTTTAAGTTTTTGACTCTAAGTGTCCCAGCTAGACCAAGGCCAGCAATCAGGGCTTCATACTCTGCCTCATTGTTTGTAGTTGGGAAGTCTAGCTTCATAGCATACTCAATTAAGAATCCATCAGGGCTTTGCAAAACCAACCCTGCTCCACTGGAATTTGTTTTTGATGCTCCATCAAAATAGAGAACCCAATATTCTTTATCCTTGTCCCCATTGTCGACTCCCTTGTCTTGAGGTATGGTATCTTCCTTTCCCCCGACTTCTTGGTTGGGTACGGTACATTCCACCACGAAGTCAGCTAGTGCCTGGGCTTTTATGGCTGTACGTGGCTTATACTTGAGATCGAACTCTCCTAACTCTATTGCCCACTTAATCAGTCTCCCACTTGCCTTGGGACTGTGAATGATATTTCTCAGTGGCTGATTTGTTAGCACTTCAATTTGGTGGGCTTGAAAATAAGGACGCAGCTTTCTTGAAGCCATTACCAAGGCTAAAGCGAATTTCTCAATGGCTGAATAATTCAACTCAGCACCATGTAAAATTTTGCTGACATAGTATACGGGTTTCTGGACTTTCAGTTCCTCCTTAACCAACACGGCGCTCAAGGCGCTCTCTGAAACAGCCAAGTACAAGAATAAAACTTCATTCAGAACTGGCTTGGCCAACAACGGGGCCTGGCCCATATACTTCTTTAACTCTTCAAATGCCTTCTGATTTTCCTCACTCCATACAAAGTCTTTGATGTTCTTTAGTGACTTGAAAAATGACAAGCATTTGTCTCCTGACTTGGAGATGAATCGTCCTAACGCAGCAACCCTTCCTGTGAGCTTCTGAACATCCTTGACAGTTTTGGGGGGTTCCATGTCCAGGATTGCCTTTATTTTATCGGGGTTTGCCTCAATTCCCCTCTTCGAGACCATCAATCCCAAGAATTTTCCAGATCCTACTCCGAAAGCACACTTCGTGGGATTCAACATCATCTTGTGGTACCTCAGGACCTCAAAAGCTTCCCTCAAATGGGTTATATGATCAGTCTTTACTAGACTCTTGACTAGCATGTCATCAACATAGACTTCCATAGTCTTCCCAATAAGATCCTTAAAAATTTTATTCACCAACCTTTGATAGGTGGCTCCTGCATTCTTGAGACCAAACGCCATAACAAGATAACAATAAACGCCAAAGTCAGTGATAAATGATACCTTTGGAACGTCATCCTTATGCATTTTGATCTGGTTGTATCCGCTAAACCCATCCATGAAACTCAGCATCTCATGTCCAGCGGTGGCATCAATCAAAGTATCAATTCTAGGCAGCGGAAAACAGTCTTTGGGGCATGCATCATTCAGATCGGTGAAGTCTATACACATCCTCCACTTTCCATTAGCCTTCTTCACCATTACAGGGTTTGCTAACCACTCCGGAAATTGAATCTCCTCAATGAAACCAGCCTCTAAGAGCTTTTCCACTTCCTGCTTTATAGCCTCTTGTCTTTCCGGGGCAAAATTTCTTTTCTTTTGTTTCACTGTCTTCCGGCTTGGATCCACGTTTAACTTGTGGGTAATTAACTTCGGGTCTATGCCTGGCATATCAGCTGCTGACCATGCAAACACATCACTATTTTCTTGCAAAAATTTCACTAACTTCCCTCTAAGGGGCTCCTCTAATGTAGCTCCAATGAAAGTCATCCTCTCAGGATTCTTGGGATCTAAAGGAACCGAAACCAATTCTTCTGCTGGCCTTCCTCTATTCTCATCATTTTCTCGAACATCCATATCTTCAATAGGAAGAACCTGCCCCCCGACTCCATCTGCCCTCAAAGAGGCCACATAACAGCTTCTAGCCATTTTTTGATCTCCCCTCTCTTCTCCAATCCCGTTTCGGGTGGGAAACTTCATGACTGAATGGTAGGAAGAGGGGACTGCCTTGAAGGCATGTATCCCTGTTCTCCCCATGATAGCATTATAAGTTGAACTAGCCTTTACCACCACAAAATCCAGCATCTGCGTTGCTTGCCTTGGCTCCGTACCTATGGTGGTTGGTAATTTAATTATCCCTTCCACAGGACATTCTACTCCAGCAAATCCATATATCGGCATGTCGGTTGGTGTCAACTGGGAGTCGTTATACCCCATCCTTAGAAAGGTGTCGTGGAGCAAGATATCCACAGAAGCACCATTATCCACAAGGACCCTCTTAACCGGGCTATTTCCTATTATCGGCGTTATGACCAGCGGGTCGTCATGGGGAAACTTCACACCCTCTAGGTCGGAATCATCAAAAGCCAATGTTACTTCTGTCCTGGCCCTCTTCGGGGTTCTCCAACAATATGCATAACCTCTCTAGTATATGCCTTTCTGGAATTTTTGGACAATCCAGCAGCAGTTGGACCTCCAAAGATCGTGTTTATCACAGGCCCTCGAGGTCTCGGCCCTCCATAAATGGTATTTATAACTGGTCCTCTAGGTTGGGGATTCCGCCCCTGATCATCTTGGTCCCTCCTACGATCTTCAAAGTTCTTCCTTCCATTATTGTTTCTGTCTCCTCCATCTCCAGTATACTTGTTCAGCCTTCCTTTTCGAATCAAAAACTCAATTTCATCTTTCAACTGCCTACACTCATCGGTGTCATGACCAACATCTTTGTGAAACCTGCAATACTTGCCCTTATCTAGCTTGGCGGGATCAGCCTTCAAGGGCTTAGGCCAGCGAATATCTCTGTCTTTCTCAATCTCCATCAAAATCTGACTTCTGGGGGCATTCAGCTTAGCGTATTCAGTGAACTTTTGCCCAGGTCCTCCCTTCTTGGGGGTTGAATCAGGGTTTTGTTCAGTTCTAGGATACTTATCCTTAGCGATGTACTCCAAATCAGTTTTTCGTTTCTTGCCTCCAGTGGGCTCATTACTTACTACGGTCTTCCTCATACTCTCTTCAACCTTGATATACTTCCCTGCCCTCTCTTGGAGCTGCAACATGCTCTCAGGGGGTCGTTTGGCCAAAGACATCTTGAAAAACTCATCCCTAGTTCCTTGTTGCAGCGCTATCATGGCTACCTTATCATCAAGGTCTGGGACTTTTAAAGCCTCCTTTGTAAAACGATTTAGGTAATCTCTTAAGGATTCTTTAGCTCCCTGCACAAGACTCATAAGAGATGCTGAACTTTTCTCATGGACTCTTCCACTGATGAATTGCTTAATAAAAGCCTGACTTAATTCTCTGAATGATCCAATAGAATTTGGGGGTAGGCGACTGTACCATCTTTGAGCCATACCCGACAGGGTTTGAGGGAAGGCCCGACATTTTATAGCATCATTCACGGGTTGCAGCAGCAGTGCATTAGAGAATGTCCTAACATGATTAGCGGGGTCTCCCGTGCCATCATAGGCTTTGATAGTGGGCATCTTAAATTTTCTTGAGATATGGGCATTCATTATCTCTTCTGTGAAGGGTGGAGTTGGATCATCAGGATCCCCAAGGGGAAGGAGATTGCTTGGATCAGTTCTTGGGACAGCAGCCCTTCTTCTTACCGGACCATCCAGGTCTATGATAGGAGGAGGATTTCTCCCCCTAGGAGGTATGTGGGGTCTGGTGGCTTGGTAAGCCTCCAAATCATGCCTCAGCCTTTGGATTTCAGCCTCATGAGCCCTGATCTTTTCCTGCACTTCTTGGGGATTCGCCCCTGGGGTGCTTTGGGGGCGTTGCCTTCCATCGGCCATTGGCTCTTTTCCAGGACGCCTCCTTCTCGGGGCCACTTCATCATCCGAAGATTCGGAGTCTCTCTCAGTGTATGGACCAGAAAATTCCCGATCCTCAGGGATAGGATCCAAACCTCGTATATAGGGGGGCGACCGCCCTCGTGCTTCACTTCGCCCAGCATATCCGCTTCCTCCAACCTCAGGGTGAAGGGGCATCCCATAAGGGGGGTTAGTAGTAACAACAGTTGAATATTCATACCCGACGGGTCGAGAATTCACAGGTATATGTACTTGTTGAACTTGAGGATTCGTACCTTGAATAGTCGGGGGAGTTGTCCCTTGTGGCTGAGGTTGAGTTGCCCCTGTCTGGGCTTCCCCCTGAGTAGATGCATAAGTTGAATGGGGAGGAACCTCCACGGTTGATGAAATCACCTGGGTTGTCCCTGATGGTGTTCCCTCCTCCAGAGTGCTGGTTGTTCTCCGTGTTCTCGCCATGGTTGTTGTTCCGTTTTTCCCACAGACGGCGCCAAATGTTATGGATAAAAAACCAAGGTTATTACTTGCTGTATTTAATACTAAGATTCGGGAGCTCAAGGCCTTTAATGGCTGCTCTCGTGTTTCGTGACTCAATCTGCCTTTACGAGATGCCTACGTATCTCTGTGAATTAGAGAATCAAGCCAAAAAACGTAGTTCTGATTGGTGGGGGTGAGACCCCTTATATAGATGTTGGGAGTCCTTGAATTGGACTTGGTGTAGGAGACTTGGTGGGCAAGTCTCATAATTAGAATGGACTTTGGAGTCCTAGGTAGTAGGAAACTGATTCCTTATCCTTTTAGGTCCCCTTGAGGCTAATCTCCAAGGATTTATATCCTTATCGGGACTCTTTTCAACATCTGATTTGTCCCTTATTAATTAATTACGAAATTAATTAATAATCAGGGCTTTTGGGCCTTTTTTATTCCATCAGGCCTGATCTGGTCCATCAGGCTTAACCTTTCTGGTCTGAGTATCATATATCTTTTTATTGGGCCTAGCAGCCCACAGTTTGTACAATTAATGCAGTATTTAATTATACAATCATAATTTATTTATCCCTATCATTATCAAAGATCAAAATCAGGTAATTTTAAAAATCAATGAGCTTAATACTGTATTGCATACGAAACCACTACTAACAATTAAAAAAAACACAGGGTGACAAAGACGCTGAAAAAAAAATGGAAATTACGCAGAGTGATTCAGGAAAAAAACAAATGAGGAAAAGGTATAATCACTAAAATTTAATATTTTAATCACTAGTTCTTGAACTTTAATCACTAATTTACTGCTATAAAATCACTAATACTTGACAGTTTAATCACCAGTTTTTGCTTATTAATCACTAACTACAACTTGTATTCTATCTTATATAATGTCTCCTAAAATATATTAAATATACATGATGAAATTGAAAAATTGCGAGAGAGAGAGAAAATGATTTAATTCAATCAAAGATTCTGTTTGATACGGATATGAAGTGTGCATTAGAAAAAGATTCAAAAAATCAGAACTTATTGATGATTAAAGACTTGATCAATGATATATTTATTCCAAAGAGCCAAGACGATACTGCTGCAAAGAAAAATAAGTAATCAAATCAGAAAAGGTAACAACAAACATATGAAACAGATGTTGAATTTGGAGATGAAGAATTTGATGAAGAATTGGTAGATTATCTTGTTGAATATGTGAGAGCTACACAAGGAAATCTTTCCAACATTGGTGCAGAATAAGACGATGATGGAATTCCATCTTTTTCTCTTGGAATTGATGAAGATATATATGGAGAAGAGAGTACCGATTGCGTTACTCCTAAGCCAACAATCAGAGAGAAAAGTACACGTCTCCAAAAGTTGGGTAGATTCGGAAAATCACCATATGTTGGCAGAATGATAAACATTGAATCAAATTTTACAAGTCAGGAGGTTGGATTATGGAGATTTACACTACAAAAAAGAGATTTAATGTAAGTATTCCATATTTGTTGTATTCAATTATACAATGAAGTATATAATTAAAGTCGTACAATAAGCAATTAAATATTGGCAGGGAGATGATGTTTAGCATGAATGATTTCTTTTTCATAAGGGAAGATATGCAAACTTTGAAAATCAACAATAATTTAGCAAGTGCAGTAATCGACACATACACAATTATTCTGAATGATAATGAAAAGTAAAAGCCAGAGGAATCTCCATTGCGTATATTCTGTACTATTGATTGTGGTAATCAATCTATCCACTAATATTCATAAAGATTATAAACTTATTTATCAAATGTCCAGTTCTAATTTCAAAACATACATATTTAACAACATCCAAGTTTGGATACTGACAAGAGCGTTACTGCAACATATCCGATATTTGCTGAGAATATGGATAGGATGCTTGAAAAATTCAAGAGGACAAGGCTTGATAGTATGGACATGGTAAAATTCAAATTTACTATATGAGCATTTCTATTCGATTGGCTAGGATATTATTGCCATATTTACAAATCTGATACCAAATTTATTGCAGGTGTTTTTCCCAATTAATGTATATGAGCATTTCTATTTGATTTGCTACAATATCAAAATATGTGACTTTTGCAAAAAACTTGACAAGTACATTCGATGAAGCTGCAAAGAACAAATTTGTACAAGACTAGTTCTATTATGTTCTATCTTTGGAAAATATAATTTAAATAGTTGGAATCTCTGTGTGATATTAACATTTTAGAAGAAGCAGTGTTAATGTTTTAGTACTTTCAGTTTCGGAAACTGAAGAATGACGATATGATTCAAATTTCAAATATTAAAGTAGTTTCCTTTGTTCTTACAAACATTAGGTGGAAGAATGTTCACTTCTCCTTCAGGTTGCTGACCGGCCATTGCAGCAATATGATCCTTTTTCATAAAACTGGCAATAGATCCATCATAAGCATCCAACTCTGTATTTAAATTCTTTATAGTACCGTGTACATGCTCAAGCCTATCCATTTCTACCCCAACCTTGTCAACTGTTTGGCGAAAATCAAACCAAATTGTGGTCAGTTTTAAGGATACTTGTTCCATCTTAAAATAATCATTGGTTACCACATCTAAATCTGTGTTTTCAACAAAGTTTCCGAAGCTATTCTTTTTCGAAGCTAAAAAACTAAATCAACAATCAACTAATTCTTTTCCGAAACTAGATGAACAATGTTTAATGGATTAAAACCAAAAAACTAGAGAGAGATGGAGAAAGACACGGAAGAACAAGAGAGAAAGACGAAGAGAGAGAAACTAAAAACCGGTTATGAATTTTAGTGAATAGAATCTCTCTCTTTTATATTTTTAATTAAATTAAATGAGTGGCTAAGATTTAAAGTTATAAGAAAGTAATGGATGGTTATGATGACTTTTTAGTTTTTATTTTAGGATTGATTTCTATTTGACCATTACTATATATATATATATATCTTTAAACAAACACACACATGAAAAGTTAAATGACGCTCGTAACTAGTTGTCGTATTTAATATATTAGATTAAATTGTAATATTTATTCAAAAATTTAAAACTATCCCTCAGTTATCATAAGTTTTATTTTAGAACATAATTGTCGTACTTTTAAAATATATCAATTTCAATAAAATTTGAATTAACTTGACTTGTAACTGCGACTCCCTCTATTTTTTACAAATTATTTTTATTATATATTTTTCTGAATTAAAAATTGAATTTTATCAAAAATATTAATTACTAAAATATTATTTTTAAAATCCTAAACTACATGGAAAAAAATTTTAATTGGCAATTAGAATGGAGAGATTTAATTTACCCCGCCAAAAAGTCAAAAGTTAAAACCCCGTCTTCGCACCGGTCTCACCGTCTCTCTTCAAATATCTCTCTCTCACCCTCTCTCTCTCTCTAAGAGGAGAATATTTTAACCATATTTATTTATCTCTCTCCTTACATCCTTAACGTATCTCTCCACTCTATTCAGTAGTATTCACTATTCACTACCCTCCCTCTACATAATTTATTTATACACGCATGTGATACATTACATATTGCATCTGTGTCCTAAAAGTCTTCCAGTAGCTTCTGAGCTATGGCGATCTAACTTAAACAAGTAAGTCATACTAAGAGATCCACTCCACTTATTTTTTTTCACTACCTATACTCAACTTATATGCACACATATTTAATTATCATTATTCGAATCTCAATCACTCTAATCATTCATTCCTCTGCTGTTCTACTAGCTCCCAGGCTTTTGATTTCAGCTCCATATGTTTCAATTAAGTAATTAGGTTTAATCTCTCTGTGTGTGTGTGTGTGTACAAATTACTTTCATATTGTGTTTGGAATGTGCATTACAGAGCTTTATTAATGTCGGTTATTTGTATTACGCGGCATTTTAGTTCAATTTATTAGCTGAGAGTAAATGAAATTTTAGTTCTATTCATTAGCTGAGAGTAAAGGCGAAACACGAAGATTGAAGAAATTATACATAATCGGTGTGTATTATGCTATTTGTGAAGTATGCATTGACTTGTGTATTGGTTTATCTGATAAAATTATATCTAGTTGTAGATTTACTGATTTTGGATTTAATGCCTGGTTTCCGTGTTGTGTAGATTTTGAATTTATATTTATATAGCTGCACGAGAAGCATTGTGGTGCAGTTGAGAGGTTTTGTTGGATGATGTTGGGAGCGGTGTTGATTTTTTGGAATAAAGGTTTGGTAGAAATAATGTGGTGTGCGGTTGTTTGCTGATTGTCGTATTTTTTAAAGTGAGTAATGGAGGAAGTGAATATGAATAGATTGGATTTGCAAAGAAATTTGGGAAAACAGATGAAGTCGTCATTATCAGGAAGATCAAGTCCGAGGAATTCTCCTTCGTTTCGGAGAATTAACTCTAGCCGAACACCGCGAAAGGAAGGTCGAAGTAGTAGTGTTTTTAGTGCCAGTTGGTTTCGGAGCAATCGCATTGTGTTGTGGCTGCTTTTGATCACTCTTTGGGCTTATGCTGGGTTTTATATCCAATCAAGGTGGGCTCATGGGGACAATAAGGAAGGAATTTTTGGTAATCAAAGTGATGAAGATCCTGTATCTGAGGTAGGTCAGCGTCGGGCCTTGGTTGTAGACGAAGATACTTTGTCAACTAAGATACAGATTGGTAAAAATAATTCTGATTCAGAAAAGATGGATGTGATTATGAATAAGAAGGGGAAAGATGCTTCATCTCATTCTCCCGTGCTTGTAAAGAAGAGGAGCAAGAGATCTAGACGCAGTTCACGCAGGGGGGCTCGAGGTAAGCAAGTAACACCTCTACATACAGAAAACACTAATATTGAGGTGCAAGAAGTGGAAGAGGACATTCCTAGGAGCAACTCTTCTTACGGGCTTCTTGTTGGTCCCTTTGCCTCTCTAGAGGATATTATTCTGGAGTGGAGTCCTGAAAGGAGGTCGGGAACCTGTGACAGGAGGAGCGAATTTCAACGTCTTGTTTGGTCCAGAAAGTTCGTGTTGATATTTCATGAGCTTTCTATGACTGGAGCTCCTCTTTCAATGATGGAATTAGCAACTGAGCTGCTTAGCTGCGGGGCTACTGTTTCTGCCGTAGTTCTTAGCCAAAAGGGTGGTTTGATGCCTGAGCTTGCTAGAAGAAAGATTAAAATAGTAGAAGATAAAGAGAAAGTTAGCTTCAAAAAAGCTATGAAAGCAGATCTTGTCATTGCAGGATCGGCAGTCTGTGCATCATGGATAGGTAGCATTTTGCTATAGTTTTTCCATGAACTCTTCTAAAATTGAACTTATAACTCTTGCATGGAAAAAAGTATACGATTTATTACCCAATACTTGGATGCATGTCATTTAGGTTGTGATTTAATTATGTGGATAGATTTAATGATTTTTATGATATTCTATTGTCAGATAGAAGTCATCGTTGATCTTTAATATAAGCTTCATATGTAATTTTTTTTATCTAACCTCGGAATGCCTAGAGTAGGATAATAAGATCTCATTGCTCAATTGCTTTGTTTAATCAGTTTTCAAACGAGATAACTGATAACTCTCTCAGTTTAAAGATCTGGTCCTACTTTTGGAAAAGTTGGCAAAACTTAAAATTTCCAAAGTACGTCGCAAGATAAGCTCTCGACCAAGTGATTTTCAAAGAATTGTAAGTAGGCAATCAGGTTTTGTGGTCCCTTGGTGTTAACAAATACGCATGCTTGAGCATCCTGGTATTTTTTTTTTATAATTTGGATGGTGGAGGATTTCTACAAGTATACACTAGATACAGTTGCGAACAAGTATAAATTTTTAAAAGAGAACATCTACTGAATTTGATAGTTTACGTATGCCATGGTATCTTGGTGTTGTTTTCATTATATTATTGTTTGTACTTGTTTAGACATTCAATATTGTATCTTAATTTATTAAAGTATCTCATAAAAGATTTTCTCCTATATGCAATGGTAATCAGTTTATGGTTTTCTGTTATTGACTATTTTTTAATTGTGGAATCAGAACAATACCTTGACCATTCTACTGCTACTGCTTCACGGCAAATTGTTTGGTGGATAATGGAAAATAGGCGCGAGTACTTTGACCGTTCAAAGAGTGTTCTCAGTCGTGTGAGAATGCTAATTTTTCTATCCGATTTGCAGTCTAAGCAATGGCTTGCCTGGTGTGCGGAAGAAAAGATCAAGTTAATGATGCAGCCTGCACTAGTTACACTTTCTGTTAATGACGAACTGGCTTTTGTAGCAGGCATTCCTTGTTCGCTAAATACCCCAGCTTTTAGTGTAGAGAATATGCTGGAAAAAAGGCAGTTACTCCGAAAGTCGGTAAGAGAAGAGTTAGGGGTGACAGATGATGACATGCTTGTGATGTCATTAAGCAGTATAAATCCTGGAAAGGGCCATTTCTTGCTACTTGAATCAGTACGGTACCTGATTGAACAAAAATCATCCCTTGATGATGTTGCTATTGATGGTTTAGCTGTAAAGGATGATTACTATCAGTCTATGAATAACTCTGATGCTCGTCGTCTGGGCAACACGAGGAAACTGTTTTCGGATAGTGTACGGAAGAAGTCAGAAAATATCAAGGTTCTGATTGGTTCAGTTGGATCTAAGAGCAATAAAGTTCAATATGTTAAAGCAATACTCGGGCTTTTATCTGATCAACCAAATTTATCAAAATCAGTGCTCTGGACTCCTGCAACTACACGTGTTGCCTCTCTCTATGCAGCGGCAGATGTATATGTTATAAACTCTCAGGTGATCTTTTCTAGATATATAAAAGTTGTAGAAATCTTATTATTGTAGCGTGTGCATATGGTTATAGATAATATGATGCTCTACTGTCCCGTTTCAATATATTTAGAAATTAAACTTCATATTTGGCCAATCATACTCTACAAGTGCTTTCCTGTGGGTTGCATTGCTTCAGATTCACATGTACAGCTTTTATTCTTATAGTTTGTTGTGTAACACAGTGTTGTATAATGGATCATATATCTTCTCTTCTTAAAATGTCATTTATTCATCTTGCAGAGGTGTTTATTTTTTCTCAATACTTGCATTATATTTGATGTTTTCTCATGTTAAATTTCTGCAACTTTCATCTAGCAATTCTATCCGCTTCTGTCAAGATATGTGCAATTTTAATACCTTCGGATAATTGCTAGATTTGTGACCTGTGTTTACTCTGGTTTTTCAGTTTTTTTCCTTCATAAGAACGCCGAATCTGTCCTTGGCAAGATCTCAAAGTTACGGGTTTCCATCACATGCTAATCTGTCTTTGTATTTTGCCGGTGTATCATCTAAGAGTACATTGCAGAGGCATGATGGAAAAGGGTCTTGCCACTTAAATATTACAGTTGTCCTTATGCTGTATTTCTGGTTGAGACATATTTCATATTTGATATATATGCCAAATTATATTGTCCACATTGCAACAGAAAATATTTACACGACAGTTCTGGAAAACAAGTAAAATTAATTATGAACATATTGCTTTAATCTTAATTGAGAACATAGGTATTGAAGCTGAACGTTGAGACCTAGTTAAAGATTACAACATTGAGTTGCTCCTTCCAAATTCGCCTCTGAGCCTTATTGATAGTCAATCTTGACATGGACATTCATACCCTTATTTAGCCTATCTAATTTATTTTATTTTGCATGCAGGGACTAGGAGAGACATTTGGAAGAGTAACGATTGAGGCAATGGCATTTGGTCTTCCGGTATACACTAAACTTTTTGATGTCTTCTGTCTAGAGTAGTCTATATGTTATAAATAATTCCACCGATCAAATTCCTTGTGTTCATGAAGTACTTTCAATCTCAAATGTAAGGCATTTGATTTAATTTTTTCACGCAAAATGTATATGTATATTTTCATATTTTGTATCCCTTTTTTAAAGGGATAATTAATTCATACGTCCTTGAACTATAGGTCATTTTTTGTTAAGGTCTTTGAACTAAAAAAGTCAATGTTCACGTACTTTAACTTTCCAGAAATTTGATTAGCGTCCCTCCATCAGAATTTGACTAACGGTCCGTTAGTCAATTAAGGTTCTTAAACTTCTTGAATTTGGGAGTTTTTGATTCGTTGATGTAATGATGAAATTGATAATATAGGAAGTTTCGGGTGGTCTAGGTTTCGATCGCGTAGGATGGCCATAATGGTGGCTGGAAATCATGGTTATTTTCCGGTGGTCGGTGACAACTACCATTCTGGTCATCCTCCGCAATTGAAATCTACATGGATCTCTTCGGTTTGACCTCCCAAAATTTCCGACACCCTCAATTTCATCAATCCATCAACGAATCAGAAACTCTCATATTCAAGAAGTTGAAAAACCCTAATTGACCAACTGATGTCAATTAAAATTAAACGGAAGGATGCAAATAAGATTTTGAAATGTTTAGGGATCACAATATTTTTAAAAATAGATGAGGGACCTAGACAATTAAAGTCAAATGTTTGAGGGACTTTTGAATTAATTTTCCCATTTTTAAACTAAAAGAATTTTTTTCCCGACACTGATGCAAAGTGCACGAACTATTGAACAATCAAAAATTAATTAGTTTATTTTTTTATCAGATTCTAGCAACTTTTTATTAGGCCAAAAAAATGAGACAAACTAAAGAACTAGGTTCTGTAAAAGCATCTGGAAACTATCTATAACATTTCACGAGGACAAAAATTTCTGTCCGAAAATGGTTCATTTTCTGAAATACATTTCTAAAGCTCTCCATGAGGTGAAGAATTAGCAAGTAATTTCATCTGATATATGCACAAAGATCAATAAGCAGTGTTTCACATCCATCCTTTCTGCCTTGTTTATATGATGCAGGTACTTGGTACAGATGCTGGAGGCACAAAGGAGATTGTTGAACACAATTTAACTGGTCTTCTTCATCCTTTGGGGCGTCCTGGGTCTCACAGTCTTTCCAAACATCTTCAATATATGCTTCAAAATCCATCTGCAAGGCAGGAGATGGGAATTAGAGGAAGAGAGAAAGTAGAGAAGATGTACTTGAAAAAGCACATGTACAAGCTGCTTGCACGAGTTCTATTCAAGTCCATGAGAATAAAGTGACATCAGCACTCAGTTTACTTGATTCTTTTATTGGTAAGATATTTGTGAGCTAGCTATGGCCTATGAGCAGCAATATTGTCGTAGTTCATCCAAGCCGTCTCCACTGATTACCAACAAGTCTTTTCTTCAGAATCGGCCATCTTTGGACTGATCCGTAGTTCTAGACTTCTGGTTAATTCTTATAGCATGAATTTCCAGCAAGATAGATGAGCAGATTATTCATTTCTGCTCCTGAGTGTATAAACTTCGGTTATGTGATTTTCCTCTAATGCTGTCATCAGAAAATAGGTACTTCGATCCTCTTCGAGCTATCAGCTATCATGTGGTAGACTGGATAGATCAAGTCAATCAATTTGTTTGTTTCTGTTACTCTGTTGGCCTATATTGGTACTTGAGTCCACGAATCCTGATTAAGGAGCCACCTACAAGAGCTACCAAAATTTTATATCCTGCTGCTGAAGCATATCAGTTTTAAAAACGTCCTGCATTCAAAGAATAAATCGAAAAGAGCAAGACCGGATAACCTAAGGGTAAGGCTCGTCCTAGTTCCTGTGTTTGAACAATTTGTTTGTCTGTTTACCCTTAATAATTGCATGAAATTAAGTTGTGTTATTTGCATGTGTAAACTCGTAATTTGAAAATAGTAGAAGTGAATCTTCAAAATTTTGTCAAGTTGTGTTGTTTGCATGTGTAAACTCTTGATTTTGAAATAGCAGTAGAAGTGTAGCCTTTCAAATAAACTTCAAACTTTTGTTTTTGGATAGAAGTACGACAAGTACGAAGTATTTAGAGAATTTTTGAAAATAAAATATTTAAGGAGAAGAGGGAGTAGCATTTGTAAAATTAAAGTTTACCCCCTGTTTTTACAAAATAGCTTAAGTGCTGTGGAATGGAAGAAGTCTTTTAACAAAAAGAATCCTGGGATACATACTATATATAAAATATAAACTGTGAAGTTAAATAAATGAAATTGTGAAGTTCCGACCATTCAAAATATTTAGGTAAAATTGTTAAATATATTTACTTACACTAAGCGTAACAATAAGACAGTTATATATATCATAATTAATAAAAATAAATAATTAAACCAAATAGCGAAACAAAAACATGAAGACAAAAATAACAAGATAAATCAGTAACTGAATTGATAAAGATCGAATAGAACTAATAGGGAGAAAGATAAATCCCGACTGCATAACTAATGTTGCATTAATTACGCCCATGTTGGGTCAACAATAAAGCCCATTAGAAAGGGCCCAAAACCCTGAATATTATTTATTTTCGTAATTAATAAAAATGAGGAAAATTAGCTATTGATAAAAGTCCTAGAAAGGATATAAGTCCTTGTGGATCAGCCTCCAAGAGGCCTCATAGGATAAGAAATCAATTTCCTACTTTTTAGAACTCCAAAGTCCACTATAAATTTGTGACTTGTCCACCAAGTCTCCCAACCCTAACATAATTCCAAGGCACTCCGTGCCTATATAAGGGGTCTCACCCCAGAAATCAGAACTACGTTTTTTGACTTTACGCAGACATCTTGTTAAGGCAGATTGAGTCACGAAACACAAGAGCAGTCAAATCGAGTCTCAAAGCTCACGAACCCTAGCAATAAATACAATCTAATTTTCAATCCATAACATTTGACGCCGTTTTTGGGAAAGCATAACAACAACCATGGTGAACACACGGAGCAGGAACAACGCCCCTAAAAAAACACCAGCTAGGACAACCCAACCAATTTCGTCAGCGGTGGAGATACCCCCGCACTCAACCTACGCCTCCACCCAAGGGGGAATTCTAACAGGAGCAACTGAGCCTCAACTACAAGGAACGAATTCCCCGGCTCCTCAAGGTACGAATTCCCAATGTCAGCAGCTCCATGCACCTGTGAATCCTCGACCTGTTGGGTATGAGTATTCAACTATTGTGACCACTAACCCCCTTATGGAATGCCCCTATATCCTGAGGTTGGAGAAAGTGGACATGCTAATCGGAGTGAAGCTCAAGGGCATACACCCCCTATATACGCGGCTTGACTCCTATTCTGGAGGACCAAGAGTTCTATGGACCGTACACTGAAAGAGACTCCGAATCTTCGGATGACGATGTAGCTCCGAGAAGGAGGCGTGCTAGTAAAGAACCAATGCCTGATGCTAACCCGCGCCCCAGAAGTACCCGAGGGGTGAACCCCAAGAAGTACAAGAGAGGATCAGGGATCACGAAGCTGAGATCCAAAGGCTGAAGCGCGATCTAGAGGTGCACCTGACCCCAAGACCCCCGATTCCTCCAAGGAGGAGAGATCCTCCTCCAATCATAGACCTGGATGGTCCAATACGAAGAAGGGCTATTGTCTCAAGGGCCGATCCGAGTGATCTTATGCCCCTAGGAGATCCCGATGATCCAACTCCACCATTCATTGAAGAAATAATGAATGCCCACATCTCGAGAAAGTTTAAGATGCCTACCATTAAAGCATATGATGGTACTGGAGATCCCGCTATCATGTCAGAACATTCTCTAATGCACTGTTGTTGCAGCCCGTGAACGATGCTATTAAGTGTCGGGCCTTTCTGCAAACCCTGTCGGGAATGGCTCAAATATAATACAGTCATTAAATAATTACTATGAATGCCTATGAATGTTATGCCTGCACAAAATTTGAATGCACAATTTGCTAATATGCCATTAGCACAAAATCCTTATTATGCTACATTCAATATGCCTCAAATACCATTTAGCATGCCATACTGGAATAACCTGTTTACACATATTATGCCATTTCATGTTAACCAACATGTGCTTGATAATTCTGCAATTATGAATGATTTTCAAAGCCCTACTCTAATGACCAAGGTTGAATCTCTATCACCTAAGTCAAATGAGGTAAAGCTTAAGAAACCTAAAAAGAAGGCTAACAAGGCAGGATCCAAGGAAACTTGGGTACCAAAATCAACTTGATTTGATTTTGATGTGTGCAGAGAAACGAAAAGAATCTTTGGTACCTGGATAGTGGTTGCTCAAGGCACATGACTGGAGATTCTACCCTGCTCACTAGGTTCAAGGAGAGAGCTGGCCCAAATATTACTTTTGGAGATGACAACAAATGGTATACTGTGGGATATGGCTTGATTTCAAAAGATAATGTCATCATTGAAGAAGTTGCCTTAGTTGATGGACTCAAGCACAATCTACTGAGTGCCAGTCAGTTATGTGATAAAGGCAATTCTGTAACCTTTAATTCAGGAAGCTTGTGTTGTTACAAACAAAAAGAACAACAAAGTGGTTCTCACAGGAGTGAGAAAAGGAAATGTGTACCTAGCCAACTTTCACTCATCTATTACAAATTCTATTACTTGTCTTTTCAGCAAAACAAGTCAAGATGAAAGTTGATTGTGGCATAAGAAGCTGACCCATCTGAACTTCAAGACTATAAATGAGTTAGTCAGGAAAGACCTACTAAGAGGCATTCCTCAAGTTGAGTTCTCAAAGGATGGACTATGTGATGCCTGTCAAAAGGGAAAGAAAATCAAGGCATCATTAAAGAAGAGCTTGAATCTACAATTGAAGAACCACTGCAACTATTGCACATGGACTAATTTGGACCATTCAACGTTTGCTCTTGTTGCAAGACTTGAATCTATCATAAATTTTCTAGCCTATGCAGCCCATGCCAATATCAAAGTCTATCAAATGGATGTGAAGAGTGCCTTTCTGAATGGTGATTTGGAGGAGGAAGTCTATGTCAGTCAGCCTCCTGGTTTTGAAGACACCAACTTTCCCGAATCATGTCTACTATCTTTTGAAGCACTTTATGGACTGAAGCAAGCACCTAGAGTATGGTATACCACTTTATCAAAGTTTCTTTTGGAAAATCACTTCACAAGAGGTACTGTTGATAAAACTTTATTCTTTAGAAATGTTAATGGCTCTAGTATACTTGTTCAAATTTATCTAGATGATATTATATTTGGCTCTACAGATGAAAAACTTTGCAAAAAGTTAGCCAAATTGATACAAAGTAAGTATGAAATGAGTATGATGGGAGAACTAACTTACTTTCTTGGTTCCCAAGTTAAGCAAGTTAGTGATGGAATATTCATTAGTCAAACTAAATACATTCATGATCTTTTAAAGAAGTTTGGTCTAATGGATTGCACATCTGCAAAAACTCCCATGACCACTGCAACAAAGCTTCAATTAAACACTACTGAAAAGTCTGCGGATATTTCAAGTTATAGGGGCATGGTTGGTTCACTTCTGTACTTAACAGTTAGTAGGCCATATATAATGTTTGCCACTTATCTTTGTGCTAGATTTCAAGCCGATCCTAGAGAATCTCATTTAGTATCTTGGCATTTGGTATTCTAGAGATTCTAGTTTTGATATAATTGGTTATTCAGATACATATTATGCAGGTTGTAGAATAGACAAAAAAAATACAAAAGAAACCTGTCAGTTTCTAGAAAAAAAGCTAGTGTCCTGGTTTAGTAATAAACAAAACTCAGTTTCCACTTCCACGGCTGTGGCTGAATACATTGCTGCTGGTAGCTGTTGTCCACAGATTCTATGGATGAAAAATCAGTCACTGGATTATGGTCTACATGTGGACAAGAATCTAATTTTCTGTGACAACACAAGTACCATTGCCATCACTGAAAATCCTGTACATCATTTAAGGACAAAGCACATTGACATCAATGAAATTGTGTCAACTGCTGTGGAAATATTCTTGTATATATCTACCCAAATATTCAGGATCTTCTAAATATGAATACAAATATGGAAAAAAGGTTTGCTTTTTGTGAAAAATATTAAAAGATAAATTGAAATATAAAGTATCTTTTAAATAATTCAATAATCACCTTTATGCATTATTATTATGGAATATAAAAAAGGCCCACATGAGCCTGGTAGCTCTAATCGAAATAAGACTCTAGTACCACCAAGAACGATCTTCTATTACGGTCACAAAATATCGTAAAATACAACAAATAAATGAAATCAATTTATGAATTTTTATTATTGAGTAATTCTTTTTTTGTTCAGTGTTAATTTAAATATAGACATCACGAATATCGATAATTTTTATATTATGAAATACTTAATTTTTTTAAAAAAAGAACATATGAATATTTTTAGTCTCGACTTAAATTTAGACACCCAAAATGCGTGATTGGATAACAATATAACTTTGGATCCATTTTTAAATAATTCATGAAATTCATATCATAAAAATGATTATTAATATGGCTTGAACAAGATCTCGAAATAATAAGATTCTGGCACCCTATATAATAAAGAAATACTCTGTCAAAGAAAATAATTTATGAATATGTTTGATAACTAATTTTTATTTTTTTTCATTTTCGGTCTAATTATAGAAATCACCAATATCAGTAAAGTTAGATTTAAATATAAATATACAAATAACTTTGGCCTAATTTAGACACCCAGGAATGTGGAACATATAACAATATCAGTTAGAAAATCTTCTTTAAGATAATTCGTAAAATTAAATCATAATAAAATTTCTAACGTGGGATAACATAAAAAAGGCGCATAAGATCCCAACACCAAGCACAATAAGATTCTAGTACCTTAAGAACAAACTTTTAGTATTGTCATAAAAATATTATATGAAAATGCTATTTACATACGACCAGAATTTATGGATTTTAATATATATATATATATGTATGTATGTATTATGTAGTCGCCTCCTCTCTCTCTCTTTCTTAAGACCCTACTTGCTATTCATCGATCTATAGACTATCAACCATTTGGTTGGTAATTAGCCATATCTTCATCACTTTTCTTTGTTTTAGTATTATTTAATAAATCTATCTATTTTTTGAGAGTGTACCTACCCAGTTATTGGGTATTCTCTACCCATATTTGGCTTTGTTCTTTCTGTTAAAACCAATTTTTGTCAAGGACTAAATTCCAATATTACATTTATATCGAGTATTCAGATAGAGATTATAATAAGAAAAGGTATAAATAATAAGAACGCTTGAGATATTTGGGACTGATCTTAAGAGTAGATTAATCAATAATGATTTTTGGATTCCTCTCAAGGTGCCAACATACCCTTATTTATGGGGATCAAGTCCACGTAGTTCTATTCAATATTGCTTATGATTGGCGTTAGGCTCAGGCCATTGATATGCTTTGGCGGCAAGTAAATTTCATTATGGAAGTGACTATGCTTTGGTGGAAACTCAACAATATTATTGGAAATTGGAATTCCAGATCATTCGAACATCTTCGTCATTGGACTGTCATTATCTTGATACCAAGTCGTTGAGCTTATTATACTCTTCCGAAGTAGGCCCAATAATATCTTGACCCCTCGTCAGTGAACAGTCCTTATGTTGGTTTGTATTCGCAATTGAGTTCTGGGGCTTACCCTTTATTATGAAGTCATTGGCGACAGACTTGCTTGAGCAGATTATAGGCCCAAATAATACGCCATGTCGATGATCTAATATGAAATATCTGAAATCATGATATTGTATCAACAAGTACCCAAGATTTTTAAAACTTTTAGTTTTAAAAATCTTTAAGAAAGAGTGGGGTTCTATAACAAAAATAAAGAGTGTATAATTGCTTTACCTTTTATTCCAGCATCATTGGAAAATTAATGGTAGTTTTATTTGAGCTGCTAGATCCACTTCTGCCGATGCATTCTATAGAATACTTTATGATCATGAATTGTCATTTTTTGGGCTTTTTTATCACTCGATGACCTAATAAAATTACTATATTTTATTATGTGTTTTTCATACTCCTTCGACATACACCAAGTAATTAAAAATTAACTTCTTCTGGTGATGACCCACTATAATCATCGTCCATATCCATCAACATGAATGTATTAGCTTGTAGTTGATCAAGTGATAGAAAGTCTTTGGCAGCGAGTTAACTAAGAGTATATAGCCGCATGCTAACAATTGTAGAATTTGTGTTTTGACTTTCATTCGTCATTAGCATCACTTGCTTCACTTCTTACTTGACCATCTCTTGTGTATCATCTGTCTTTATTTTCATCAACATCAGATGTTGTTTATCCTAATTGCTAATGGTCTACAATCCTTCATGTCAATGCATAGATACATATTATTATTATTAGGCTTCTTCATTTCTTTTTATGAACGACCCGGTAAAATTATGTTGCTTTTTGTTGAGGCTTAAACACATATTTTTTTACCACAGTTGAATACACATCGACATTATACAACCTTGAAAATTCTTAAGGCCCCAATCCCCAAAATTTCACAAAAATTATATTATTCGTGAAATTCTCATTTTTCTTCTATGTCGATGGCTAAGTGATCATTCCATATGCCCACAAATCGTGTGGAAATCCTTGTCAACAATGTATTACTTGAGCGACAAAGCAACTTTTTGTGTTATGCCAATGACTTCAAAATATCTTTCATACTAGGATACCATACCTAAAAGGTTGTTGTCGCCGAAGTATAAAAGTGGCACAAAAGTTGTTCGCCGAAGCATAAATATTGGAAAAAAGTTCTCGCTAAAGCATATAAATGACAAAACAGTTATTCACCGAAGCATAAGTTAGCAAAAAAATTGTCGTTGCCTAAGCATACAAATGGCGAAAGATTACTTGTCTCTAAAGCATACAAATGGCAATAAATTTGTTGTCACCAAACCAAAAAAATGGCGGAATTTTTTTTCTCGCCAAAGCATACAAATGATGAAAACGATGTTGTCGCCAAAGCATAAAATTGGCCAAAACGTTGTTCGTCGAAGTATAAAATTGAAGAAAAAGATTAGTTGTTGAAGCATAAAAATGGCGACAAAGTTGTTTTCTCAAAAGTATAAAAATGGCGCAGAATTTATTATCGCCAAAGCATAAAAATGATGAATAAGTTATTCCGCCGAAACATAAAAATGGTGAATAATTTATTTCGCCGAAGCATAATAATGGCGAATAGTTGTTCTCGTAGAAGCAAAGGTGATCAAATTCGAGGAGGATGCCAAGGCAGTTGTTATTCGTGAGGAAACGCTTAAGAAAAAGTTTTCTTCCAGGGAAGAGCAATTTCATCAAGCCAAATATGTCAAGATAAAAGTTGAAGTTGAATGACTTAGTATTGCCCTCAAAAGGAGTCACTTAGTTGCCCTCAAACGAAGATTATATATGGCCAAGACAATAAATTTGAAATCTTAAAATAATGTCATAGTGAAAAACAATTAGATTTCAAAAAACATATGTTTCAATATAAGCCAATAGCACTTGAAATAGATGAAGATGACGATGAAGAAGAAACTGCAATTGCTGAGAAAGAACAAACATGTAATGATGTCGATCCACCTAATGCATGCAATATCTTGACAATATTTTGATTCATCGTTAATGAGGTTGAAGTGAAATATTCTTTTCTACCACTGGCATAATAAATATTTATCATCCCGTCAGTGATGAAATTTTTATTATTTATCTTTGGGTACATTCTAGTCTTTGTCAAGACATCTTACCCAACTTACATGTTTGGCTGAGCCACTATATTATAAAATATAATATTTTAGTCCAGCTTGTACTTCCAATCCTCAAAATATAAAATACTATATTTGATCCAGATTGCGCAATGTGAGATATACTTTGTGATTTATAAATTATTAAATATAAAAACTGTAGATCACCACTTTCTCATCTCAATCAAACCATCATAACTTCACATCTTGTTAAGGCAGATTGAGTCACGAAACACAAGAGCAGTCAAATCGAGTCTCAAAGCTCACGAACCCTAGCAATAAATATGACCTAGTTTTCAATCCATAATATTTGGCGCCGTCTGTGGGAAAGCATAATAACAACCATGGTGAACACACGGAGCAGGAATAACGCCCCTAAAAAATCACCAGCTAGGACAACCCAACCAATTTCGTCAGCGGTGGAGATACCCCCGCACTCAACCTACGCCTCCACCCAAGGCGGAATTCTAACAGGAGTAACTGAGCCTCAACTACAAGGAACGAATTCCTCGGCTCCTCAAGGTACTAATTCCCAATTTCAGCAGCTCCATGCACCTGTGAATCCTCGACCTGTTGGGTAGGAGTATTAAACTATTATTTCCACTAACCCCCTTATGTAATGCCCCTATATCCTGTGGTTGGAGAAAGTGGACATGCTAATCGGAGTGAAGCTCAAGGGCATACACCCCCTATATACGCGGCTTGGCTCCTATTCCGGAGGACCAAGAGTTCTCTGGACCGTACACTGAAAGAGACTCCGAATCATCGGATGACAATGTAGCTCCGAGAAGGAGGCGTGCTGGTAAAGAACCAATGCCTGATGCTAACCCGCGCCCCAAAAGTACCCGAGGGATAAACCCCCAAGAAGTACAAGAGATGATCAGGGCTCACGAAGCTGAGATCCAAAGGCTGAAGCGTGATCTAGCGGCACACCTCACCCCAAGACCCCCAATTCCTCCAAGGAAGAGAGATCCTCCTCTAATCATAGACTTGGATGGTCCAATACGAAGAAGGGCTATTGTCTCAAGGGCCGATCCGAGCGATCTTATGCCCCTAGGAGATCCCGATGATCCAACTCCACCATTCACTGAAGAAATAATGAATGCCCACATCTCGAGGAAGTTTAAGATGCCTACCATTAAAGCATATGATGGTACTGGAGATCCCGCTAATCATGTCAGAACATTCTCTAATGCACTGTTGTTGCAGCCCGTGAACGATGCTATTAAGTGTCGAGCCTTTCCGCAAACCCTATCGGGAATGGCTCAAATATAATACAGTCATTAAATAATTACTATGAATGCCTATGAATGTTATGCCTGCATAAAATTTGAATGCACAATTTGCTAATATGCCATTAGCACAAAATCCTTACTATGCTACATTTAATATGCCTCAAATGCTATTTAGCATGCCATACTGGAATAACCTGTTTACTTATATTATGCCATTTCATGTTAACCAACATGTGCTTGATAATTCTACAATTATGAATGATTTTCAAAGCCTTACTCTAATGACCAAGGTTGAATCTCCATCACCTAAGTCAAATGAGGTAAAGCTTAGGAAACCTAAAAAGAAGGCCAACAAGGCGGGACCCAAGGAAACTTGGGTACCAAAATCAACTTGATTTGATTTTGATGTGTGCAGAAAAACGAAAAGAATCTTTGGTACCTGGATAGTGGTTGCTCAAGGCACATGACCGGAGATTCTACCCTGCTCACTAGGTTCAAGGAGAGAGCTGACCCAAATATTACTTTTGGAGATGACAACAAATGGTATACCGTGTGATATGGATTGATTTTAAAAGATAGTGTCATCATTGAAGAAGTTGCCTTAGTTGATGGACTTAAGCACAATCTATTGAGTGCGAGTCAGTTATGTGATAAAGGCAATTCTGTAACCTTTAATTCAGGAGCTTATGTTGTTACAAACAAAAAGAACAACAAAGTGATTCTCACAGGAGTGAGAAAAGGAAATGTGTACCTAGCCAACTTTAACTCATCTAATGCAAATTCTATTACTTGTCTTTTCAGCAAAACAAGTCAAGATGAAAGTTGATTGTGGCATAAGAAGCTGACCCATCTGAACTTCAAGACTATAAATGAGTAGGCAGGAAAGACCTAGTAAGAGGCATTCCTCAAGTTGAGTTCTCAAAGGATGGACTATGTGATGCCTTTCAAAAGGGAAAACAAATCAAGGCATCATTAAAGAAGAAGCTTGAATCTACAATTGAAGAACCACTGCAACTATTGCACATGGACTTATTTGGACCATTCAACTTTTGCTCTTGTTGCAAGACTTGAATCTATCAGAAATTTTCTAGCCTATGCAGCCCATGCCAATATCAAAGTCTATCAAATGGATGTGAAGAGTGCATTTCTGAATGGTGATTTAGAGGAGGAAGTCTATGTCAGTCAGCCTCCTGGTTTTGAAGACCCCAACTTTCCTAAATCATGTCTACTATCTTTTGAAAGCACTTTATGGACTGAAGCAAGCACCTAGAGCATGGTATGCCACTTTATCAAAGTTTCTTTTGGAAAATCACTTCACAAGAGGTACTGTTGATAAAACTTTATTCTTTAGAAATGTTAATGTCTCTAGAATACTTGTTCAAATTTATCTAGATGATATTATATTTGGCTCTACAGATGAAAAACTTTGCAAACAGTTTGCCAAATTGATGCAAAGTAAGTATGAAATTAGTATGATGGGAGAACTAACTTACTTTCTTGGTTCGCAAGTTAAGCAAGTTAGTGATGGAATATTCATTAGTCAAACTAAATACATTCATGATCTTTTAAAGAAGTTTGGTCTAATGGATTGCACATCTGCAAACTCCCATGGCCACTGCAACAAAGCTTCAATTAAACACAAGTGCCATTGCCATCACTGAAAATCCTGTACATCATTCAAGGACAAAGCACATTGACATCAATGAAATTGTGTCAACTGCTGTGGAAATACTTTCAACGGATAAATCTACAAGACTTCGACGGATGACTCACGATGCTCTCAATGGATGATCCAATAGAGACACAACGGATAATCTACAAAGTCTCAATGGATAACAAATTCAAATAGCAGTTAAAAGCGACTTGACAGTCATATGGGTTGATTATATACAAAAGGAATGTGGCTGACTATTTACATGTTTATGAGAATAAATAAGCATTTCTATATCCATGCTTACTTGAAGAAATACAAAAATGCTGGATAGAGAAATGAAGAAACATGTGATTAGACCTAAATGTTTTGTTTTATACGTTTGTCTTTTTCAAATGTAACTTGGTGATATATAAATCAAGAGTAGCAAGTAGAAAAATTATCGATTAAACTGGGATATAGACAAGGAAAAATCTGTTAAGAATTTCTCTGTTCTTTTTTTTTTATAAATTTACTTCTAAGTAGCTGTGTGCATTCTTGCATCACAGAGTTCTCAAATCAATATATATCTCTGGTGGAAAAGATCAATTCACTAGAAAGTTTTTAAATCCTTGTGTTTAATTACTTTGTGTCTTGAATACTTTCATATCTTATTCCGCATATTGATATATTTTGGTAAAGAATCTTCTTAGTTTTCAAAAAGAAACCAAGAATTACATTCAACCCCCTTATGTAATTCTACTGTTAGATTGTTTGGGAATAACACTAACTTTCAAAACTCCCCAAATTTTGATATTTAATTAAACCTGAATAGTACGATATACGACAGTATAGAAATGAAATGCTGTATTGCATAATTATTTTTACGAAAAAACTAGTTTAACAAGAACACCAAGTATCCTTCTGACAAGAAAAAATAACATCAATTGTTCAGAAACTTTATTATAAAGGAATGAAAAATCATTTAAGAAGCCATCTGGAATGATATCTTCATAAGTCCTCAAAGGCCAGAGAGGGCTTTTTCAAAGAAATTCTAGGAACCTTAGCTTTGAAGCAATTTTCCATATGATTCAATATCCGCATTAAAAGACTCCAAATCAGCTTTCCTATAATAATGAATGATATTTATCAGCATATAAAAACAACTAAATTTGAAAAAAAATGACAAAGATTATATCCTGATTAAAAAATATATTAAACTGATAAAGGCAATATGTTGTTTCTATTGATTATAGTGATAAAACAAACCATTGACACTAAGTAGTTTTGTGTATATTATAAAGAGATGGATGGATATAAGCTTTGACTTACCCATTCGAAGTAGCAGTTAACTTGGATGAGGATGCTTCCCCTAAACCCTGAAGAGAATGGTTATCCGCACTATTTTGGATACCTAAAATGATATACTTATTATATTAGGAAGCTGATGAAAAAACTACACACATTGCACTAAATTAAATATATGTACATCGTATCAATAGAAAGTTAAAGATTAAATATTGATAATAAGATGTTAAGTTAATGATATAATGATAAGTATAGCACTATAATCGTTTGAGTTTGTATTCACGTAATCTTATCTTAATAAATAATGTAATTCATAATATTTTTCATCGAGATTAAGCACTTACAAGTTAAAAAGAATATAGGATATGTTAAGAAATTCAAGATAATTGATAGGAAATGTATTGTGGATCATACCTTGAAGCTTAGTTTTCTTTGCTTTAGTATTTCACACCTTCTGCAGAGGACATTTAAATAATAATAGTAAATATCATTATAATAGAACAATATGTAGATATTAGTTCTCATAATCGAACCAAAACGAACCAGAAGGTGAGATTTTATATGCTCAAGTGTCAGCCCCTTCACATTCATTCTTTTTCGTATGGCCTTTGGCGTGGCACCTATAGATTAATATAAATGGATTACAAAATTGTACACTAAATAAAATTTAGTAGCATGCTAATTATTGTGCAAATTAAGGGCTCAAATATATGAAATAAGGTTAGCTAATACATTAAAATTGGGTGTATTCAAACTTACTTTAATTTGGTAAATTTAACATTTTTTTTATAAATTTGGTGGTTGACTTTAGTATGTATGTACAAAATTAGTCACTCTATCAATCTCGATATTGATTTTTTTTATAAAATACATAAAGAATATATAAGATTTGTTATATCAAAAAATTCTCATGTTCGTTTGACAGGTCTCGCTAATCAAATTTAAAAACAAAATATTATAAAAATAAATTTTGAAAAAAATATGATGTTGCATCCAAGTAGATAAAAATAACGACAATTAATATTTTTATTAAAAGAAAGGATATTAAGAAATCAATTGATATTATATACATCATAACTTTAAGTAGAAAATTAAATTATTGTTAATTTCATTCATTAATATAAAGATTATATAAATTAATATGTTAGTGTGTGCAATTGAATAATTTTATAATATAGTAACATATATAATACAAAAAATGAATTATATGAAGTGTTGCAAGGAAAAGGTTGTGAAATGATATAATAATATAGCTAATATTTAAAAGATCTAATAACATATATCATTCATATCAAGAAACATCCGATAATTGCAAAAAAACTCGAAACTAGATACATGCGTGTGCGTGTATAATTAAAATCAAATATTTAATTTAGAAAAAGTTTAAGATGAAAAAAATCTAGTACATGAGACATATTTAGAAAACTTACTAAAACATCCGCCGAGCTCAGAGACGGAACGAACAAATCGCAAGTGTAGCTCTCGTGTCCAGTGCAGGCGAGGCCTACGCAGTCCAAACAACGGACATTCTGGGCGGACAACTAGAACTTCTTCTTCAACACTTTGTTGTGGCTGCGCTGTTAGATGTTGTTGTCCTGGATATGGCCAAACAATTGGGTCATCCATCCCTTGATTCAACTGCTGTAAATGCGGAGAATTATGATAGTTTTGCACTGAACAAACTTGATGATAAGACGGAAACATCAAATTTGAACCATGAATCTGGTGCACGGGATGATTCTGCAACATGAAATAATCGTGCATCGAGTAGCTTGGAGTTATGAAAAGGTTGTTAATAAAACCTTCTTTTTGGGAAAAACCCAACTGATCTAGATAACTTTCATGGTGATGGGAATATATTTGAGAGGGGACTGATGATGAACTCATTGGTGAAGACATTTTCTTTCGTTTATGCTATTCTTTCCTCTCTATATGGCTGTTGTAGTCATTCACCCTCTCTTGTATATATCTACCCAAATATTCAGGATCTTCTAAATATGAATACAAATATGGAAAAAAGGTTTGCTTTTTTTGAAAAATATTAAAAGATAAATTGAAATATAAAGTATCTTTTAAATAATTCAATAATCACCTTTATGCATTATTATTATGGAATATAAAAAAGGCCCATAGGAGTCTGGTAGCTCTAATCGAAATAAGACTTTAGTACCACCAAGAACGATCTTCTAATTATGCATTATAAAGAATATTTTGTAAGCAGCTGTGAGCATTTCTGCACACAGAGTCCTCTCGATATATTAAATATATCTCTGGTGGAATTGTTTAAATCTACCAGAAAGTTTTTAAAGACTCTTGTTTTTAATTACTTATGTTTTGATTCATTCAAGTTTACATTCCGCATTGTGCTAATCAAAACAAATATATCCATAATCGAGTTGAACATTTTTATTTCAAGAAAAAGGTTCAAGAATTCCATTCAACCCCCCTTCTGTAATTCTTGCTATATTGTTAAGGGACTAACAATTGGTATCCGAGCAGACTCTTAATCTACAAAGAGTTTAAAGATCAAAATAATTCAGCAAGATGAACAAGAAAGATGTTGGAGTCAAGATTCCTTTTCTTGATAAAGATAATTACCATCATTGGAAGGTAAAGATGCATCTTCATATGCTTTCTCAAGATGAGGCCTATGTGGACTGCATAGAAAGAGGCCCTCATGTTCCAATGAGAGCTGCAACAGGAAATGAACCATCTGTTCCAAAGCCATGGCATGAATGGTCTGATCCTGATATTGAACAAGTCAAGAAAGATAAAAAGGCCATGAACATTCTGTTCAATGGTGTTGATGCAGACATGTTTGATAACATCATCAACTGCAAGACTGGCAAGGAAGTTTGGGACACAATACAGATAATCTGTGATGGTACTGAGCAAGTAAGAGAAAATAAAATGCAGCTCCTGATTCAGCAATATGAGCATTTTCACAATGAAGAAAGTGAGTCACTCACTGACATTTTTAGTAGATTCCAAAAGCTACTAAATGCTCTTAAATTGCATGGAAGAGTCTATCAGACTAAAGACTCCAATTTGAAATTTCTCAGATCTCTTCCAAAGGAATGGAAACCAATGACAGTCTCATTGAGAAACTCACAAGATTATAAGGAGTTTACTTTGGAGAGACTGTATGGCATTCTGAAGACCTATGAGCTTGAGATAGAGCAGGATGAAAGAAGGGAGAGAGGAAAGAAGAAAGGAGGATCCATTGCACTAGTGGATGAACTGGAAAAGGAGAAGGAAGTGAAGATGGAAGCTGTGGAATCAACTTCAAAGGCCTGTGAAAGCAATGGTAAAGGGCTAGCTACAGATAGTGAAGATTCATTGAGTCAAGATGACATGGAGGACATTGATGATCACCTAGCATTCCTTTCAAGAAGATTTGCCAAGCTCAAGTTCAAGAAGAACTTTGGAGCTGCCAAGCCAAATAGAAACATGGTGGATAAATCAAAATTCAAGTGTTTCAAATGTGGCTTGGCAGGGCATTTTGCAAATGAGTGTAGAAAGTCAGATTCCAGTAAGAAAAGATTTGAGTCTGTGGATTATAAGCAAAAATACTTTGATCTACTCAAACAGAAGGAAAGGGCTTTTATTACACAAGAGAATGACTGGGCAGCTGATGGTTTGGATGAAGATGAGGATGTCAGCTATGTCAATCTAGCCCTTATGGCCAAGTCTGATGAGACAGAGACAAGTTCCTCAAGCAATCAGGTAATCACTACAAACCTTGCATATTTATCTAAAGCTGAGTGTAATGATGCAATAAATGACATGTCTACAGAATTGTATCATTTGCGTGTTACACTTAAGTCCCTCACTAAAGAAAATGCTAAAATCAAAGAAAACAACTTGTTTTTGAGTGAGAGGAATAATGTGCTTGAGTCTCAGTTTGTTGAGTTTGAGAAACTAAAAATTGAGTGTAGAATTGCCAAGGAGGAATTAACTGAGTCCTTGAAAAAGGAAGAAATTTTAAAGAAGCAGCTCGATCGTGAACAGGAGGTGATTAAAGCATGGAAAACATCCAGAGATGTTCATGCTCAAATCACCAAGGTTCAAGGAATTGAGTCTTTTTGTGATGAAGCCTGGAAAAAGAATAAGGAGAAACTAGAACCTATTTTGGTAGATGGATTGCTGACAGATGTAGACTCGACGGATGATGAGGACTATCCGTCGGATAACAAAAAGTGTTATCCGTCGAATGATAAAAATCCTCATCCGTCGGCTGTGAGCAAACCCATTAGCAAAGCCAAATTAACCAAGCTAAATGAAAAGTATGGGTCTGTTTCCAAGAACTTTGTTTCAGGAGAGTCAAGTCAAGCCAAGAAAGGGAAGAAGGCTAATGTTGGTCACATGACTGTCAAACAGTTAAGTGACAGACTTGAGAAGATAGAGGTAAAAACAGAGACTAAAAGGAAAAATAATAGGAATGGTAAAGTAGGGATTAACAAACATAACAACTACACACCTGGCAAATATGCTCCTAGAAAAATCTGTGTCAAGTGTGGTAGGGTAAATCATTTGTCTGTTAATTGCAAATCTGCCATGCCTACTCCCATGTCTGTTCAGCCTCAATTCTCTAACATGAATGCCATGCCTCCCATGCCTGTAAATGCTATGCCTACACAGAACATGAATGCACAGTTTGCTAATATGCCATTTGCACCTAATCCATATTATGCTGCATACAATATGCCTCAAATGCCATTTAGCATGCCTTACTGGAATAACATGTTTGCACCAAGCATGCCATTTCCTGTTAGCCATAACATGCATAATAATTATGTTGCATCTAGTGGTTTCAAAGGCCCAACCCAAATAACTAAGGAAGAATCTGAAATTCCTAAGTCAAATGAGTTAAGACCTAAGAAACAGAAGAAGAAAGCTAACAAGGCAGGACCCAAGGAAACTTGGGTACCAAAATCAACTTGATTTGATTTTGATGTGTGCAGGGAAACATAAGGAATCTTTGGTACTTGGATAGTGGTTGTTCAAGACACATGACTGGTGATTCTACCCTGCTCACAGTGTTTGAAGAGAGAGCTGGCCCAAGTATCACTTTTGGAGATGACAGCAAAGGTTATACTGTGGGATATGGCTTGATTTCAAAGGACAATGTCATCATTGAAGAGGTTGCCTTAGTGGATGGTCTCAAACACAATCTGTTGAGTATCGGCCAGCTTTGTGATAAAGGCAACTCAGTAACCTTCAACAAAGAAACCTGTGTTGTGATTAATAATAAAAATAACAAAGTGGTTCTCACTGGTGTGAGAAGAGGAAATGTGTATCTAGCTGACTTCAACTCAACTAAAGCAGAATCTGTAACTTGTCTTCTTAGTAAAGTAAGTCAAGATGAAAGTTGGCTATGACACAAGAAGCTATCCCATTTGAACTTCAAGACCATGAATGAGCTGGTATAGAAAGAGCTAGTTAGAGGCATTCCTATGGTGGAGTTTACAAAGGATGGACTGTGTGATGCCTGCCAAAAAGGGAAGCAGATTAAAGCATCATTCAGGAAGAAACTTGATTCAGCAATTGAAGAGCCTCTACGACTGCTTCACATGGATTTGTTTGGACCAGTCAATATATTGTCAATCTCAAAGAAAAGATTTTGCCTAGTAATTATAGATGATTTCTCAAAGTTCTCTTGGACCTATTTCCTAAAGTCCAAGGATGAAGCTAGTGAAATCATCATCAATCACATAAGGCAAGTTAACAATCATCCTGATTTCAAAGTTAGAAGAATCAGGAGTGATAATGGAACTGAGTTCAAGAACTATGTCATGAGAGCATTTTGTGAGGAAAATGGAATCTTGCATGAGTTCTCAGCAGCAAGGACTCCACAACAGAATGGAGTAGTGGAAAGAAAGAATAGATCTCTTATTGAAGCTGCAAGGACAATGCTTGAAGAATCAAAACTACCAACATACTTCTGGGCTGAAGCTGTAAACACTGCATGCTACACTCAGAACATCTCTCTGATTAATCAAGCAAGATGCATGACACCTTATCAATTATTCAAGAACAAGAAGCCAACTCTGAACTTTCTTCATGTCTTTGGCTGTAAATGCTATATTCTGAGAAATCAAACTGATCAAAAAGGGAAGTTTGATGCTAAAGCAGATGAAGGAATTTTTGTTGGATATGCTGTTGGTAAAGCATATAGAGTCTACAATCTAAGAACCAACATTGTTGTTGAATCTATCCATGTTGTGTTTGATGATAAAAAGATTGAAGGACTAAAAGATGGAGATTACCATGAGAGCCTCAAATTCGACAATGTTGAGATGGTCAGTGATGAAAGTGATGATGAGAGTGATCAAGAAACAGTGTCTAAGGATAATGCAGACAAATCTACTACAAATGAAGCACAAAACTCAACATCCGTCGAGTTACATAATGCTTCATCCGTCGGAAGGCAATCTGTATTATCCGTCGGAAGACAACCTGCCTCATCCGTCGGTACTCAAAATTCACCATCCGTCGGGTTATCAAAAGGAGCAGGAAGTCAAGGCAGATCACCCATAGAAAGCATCCCAATCTCAAATCAAAGATCCATAAACTCAGGGGGAGTTTCTAGCAATCAAAACCCAATTACACATCAAGACAACATTGAGGTCTCTTCATCTAGGGCTAATCTACCTCAACCAAGGAAATGGACAAAAGATCACCCCTTTGAACTGATTATTGGTGATGTTTCTTCCAAAGTTCAAACCAGGAGAGCAACTCAAGAAGAATGTCTATACAGCAGCTTCCTGTCTAAGGAAGAACCAAAGAAGATAGAAGAAGCCTTGTTAGATCCTGATTGGATTTTAGCTATGCAGGAGGAGCTAAACCAATTTGAAAGGAATAAAGTTTGGAAGCTGGTACCCAAGCCTACAGGAAAGAATCCAATAAACACCAAATGGGTATTCAGAAACCAGATGGATGAAAATGGCATAGTAGTAAGGAACAAAGCAAGATTAGTTGCTAAAGGCTATTGTCAGCAAGAAGGAATAGATTTTGATGAAATATTTGTCCTGTTGCAAGACTTCAAGCCATCAGAATCTTCTTAGCCTATGCAGCCCATGCCAATTTCAAGGTGTATCAGATGGATGTCAAAAGTGCCTTTCTGAATGGAGATTTGGAGGAAGAAGTGTATGTAAGTCAACCTCCTGGCTTTGAAGATCCAAATTTCCCAGAGTATGTCTATTATCTACTGAAAGCACTTTATGGACTAAAGCAAGCACCTAGAGCCTGGTATGACACTTTATCAAAGTTCCTTTTGGAAAATCACTTCACAAGAGGTACTGTAGATAAAACTTTATTTTTCAGAAATGTGAATGGCTCTAGCATACTTGTTCAAATTTATGTAGATGATATTATTTTTGGCTCTACAAATGAGAAACTTTATAAAAAGTTTGCCAAACTGATGCAGAGCAAGTATGAAATGAGTATGATGGGAGAACTAACTTACTTTCTTGGTTTACAAGTTAAGCAAGTTAGTGATGGAATATTCATTAGTCAAACTAAATATATTTTTGATCTTTTAAAGAAGTTTGATCTAATGGATTGCACATCTGCAAAAACTCCCATGGCCACTGCAACTAAGCTTGAACTAAACACTACTGAAAAGTTTGTGGATATTTCAAGTTATATGGTCATGGTTGGCTCACTTCTGTACTTAACAGCTAGTAGGCCAGATATAATGTTTGCTACATGTTTGTGTGCTAGATTTCAGGCTGATCCTAGAGAGTCTCATTTGATAGCTATTAAGAGAATCTTCAGATATCTCAAAGGAACACCAAACCTTGGCATTTGGTATCCTAGAGATTCTGGCTTTGATCTAACTGGTTATTCAGATGCAGATTATGCAGGTTGCAGAATTGATAGAAAAAGCACAACAGGAACCTGTCAATTTTTAGGAGACAAGCTTGTGTCCTGGTTCAGTAAAAACCAAAATTCAGTTTCTACTTCTACAGCTGAAGCTGAATATATTGCTACTGGCAGTTGCTGTGCACAGATTTTATGGATGAAAAATCAATTGCTAGACTATGGTTTGCAAGTTGAAAGGATTCCTATTTTCTGTGACAACACAAGTGCAATTGCCATCACTGAAAATCCAGTGCAACATTCAAGGACAAAACATATAGACATCAAGTACCATTTCATAAGGGAACATGTAATAAATGGTACTGTAGAGTTATATTTTGTTCCAAGTGAGAAGCAACTTGCAGATATTTTTACCAAGCCACTGGATGAATCTACCTTTTCTAGGTTGGTAAGTGAGTTAGGTATGCTTAATTACTCTTGAATTTATCTGAATTATTTTGCAAGTTGAAAAGTAGCCAGAAATTTAACTGATTTTTAGTCTTGGATGAAAATTTTGGCTAAGTCAAAATTTGCATCTCGACGGATGACCATTATCCATCGAGTTGAGTCATCCGTCGATATACAAATTGTAAATAAAAATCAATTACTTTTCTGGAGTATTTTAAAGCTCGACGGATATCAACTTATCCTCATCCGTCGAAGTGTCTAAATCTTAACTATTAATTCTCTGAACATTATCCATCGAGTATACTTACAGTTTGTAAGCATTACACGACGGATAATGGGTAGAATTTTTACAGTTTATTTTAAAACGACTATTTTAGACAATTTCTATTGGATAATTTACTTCTCTTTATTATTTTTATCAGTTGATTTTGAGTAAAGTATAAAAGCTTATTTCATTCTAATCATTTTCTTTTATCATCCTCAAATTCAACTGTGTTACTTCATTCTCTCTCAAGCAAAAATCCTCTTTCTCTTCAAGCTTTTCTTCTCTAATAATGGCACCCGTAGTTAAGATCATGTCACAGACTGGGTTCATCTATGAGAAGAACAACTTCACTGCCTTGGTCAATAAGGGGATTCAGCAATCTGAAGACTATCATAAGATGATGGACTTCGTGCACAACTGCAAGTTAAGTTTTTCCATGCTGGAATCACCCACAATTTATTGTGAAGTTGTTGAGGAGATGTGGACAACAACAATCTACAACTCTACTGACAAAACCATCACTCTAACCATCAAAGGTAATGATTTTTGTATCAATAGTGATGTCATAAAAGCATGTTTCAAGATTCCTGATGATAATGTAACTGCACCACACACTGACACTGATATTGTCAATATGCTCAATTCCATTCATTATGCACTTCCTACTGCAAAACTAAGTGAAATTAGAAGACTAGGTCTTAGGTAGGAATGGAGTTACTTGTGTGATGTAGTAACTAAAGTCTTTTCTGGAAAAATGAGTAATTTTGATTCTGTGAACATTTCCATGCTTAACATGCTATACATGCTAGTTACAGACAAATATTACAATTTCAGTGACCTTGTTGTGTATGAGTTAGGTTTTAAACTAGGTGACTTAGCCAAAAGAGGAAAGAATATTTACTATGCTAGATTTTTTATGCTTTTGGCTAACCATCTTTGTCAAGAGATTGAACTTGAGAACCCAAACAACAAATTAGCTTGTTGGGTTCAAGAGAGAAGAATCATTGCAGACTTGAACAGAGCCAACCATCACAAGGATATGCCAATGTTCTATTTTCCTGTAATGCTGACACCTCAGGTAAGTGAGGTAAGTTCATCCAGACCCTCAACTATTCCAATCTCTTCTATTTCTTTGACTTCAGGCATAGCTATGGCAACTGTGATAATGACCAAACAGTTGCCTACCAAAGCTGCCAAAACAACTGCAATTTCTAAATCCAAATCAAAGAAAACCCCCTCTGGTATCTCTCAAAAGGTACCAGTTCAAAATCTACCAAAGCCAAAGAGGGGAGTGTGAAGGAGGGTAAGGTAGGTGAGGGAAGGGGTGAACATCAAAGAAACCCCAAGGATAAGGTTGGAGAGTTGAGTGAATCCCAGCCTAGCCACACTGCAGTTTCCCAACAAACTGTAGTGCTTAAAAAGGACAAAAGCTCACTTCTAGCTGCATCCTCCCAAAAGGATGTGGCTATTGAACAAAGCTCTCATCCAAGAGCACAGGCCAAGAGGGTTAGGGACACAAGCTCACACCAAACTTACACTAGAAAGAAGAAATCCAAAACAACTGGGGATGCACATGGCACACACTTAGTGCAAACTGGTGCTAAAGACAGTCCCTGCACCTTCTCAAATTCAGATTGATGTGGCTCCAATAAATGTGGAGTCACAACCAAAATCTCTCATAATAGAAGCCACAGAAACACAATACTCACCAACTAACTCACTGGAAGTGGACATGATAAACACTTCAATTCCTGATTCCCCTTCTTTAACTCTGTCGGGGAAGCCAAAATCTAGTGCAAGTGAGCATCATCTTTTAGATGATTTATTGGCTCACTTGCCAATTCTTTCTGATTCTATTGTGACATCTGTGCCTCAAATAACTTCAATCAACACAGAGTCAACAATAGTTTCTCTTCCCACCTCATTCATTTCTACTCTCTCGATGGATATTGCTCATCCATCGAGTAGTGATTGTATCCCGACGGATAAGCTTAACAGCAGTTATCCGTCAGATAGCTTTACCACTCACCCGACGGATATCACTTATCCGTCGAGTGTCTCTGCACAACTTCAAACTTCAATAATTTCAAGTGCAGAAGATTTGTGGTAATACAATCACTCTTAGGACTGAGAGAGGAGAGTGTATTGAGTGAGAGGCTGGGTTGCTCCCAGGAAAAAGGAGAGGAAAATAGTGAATCTCAGCAATCCATTCATTCAGGATTGGAAAAAGTGAGTGAGAGGAGTCCCACCTTAGTAGGTGAAGGTGATGGTATGAGGGTGGGGAGCCAGGGTGAGACCCTGATGCAACAAAAGAGAGAATATGAGAGAAAGGCAGGTACTGGCGAAATAAGGATGGAACCAGCCATTGCTAGTGAGTCAATGATTGTGGATGATGCTGAAAAGGAAAGAAAATTTCAGCAACATTACAAAGCTGTAATTGATAACATTTCCTTGGATGCTGACACTTTTACTCACCCTGTTTCAGCCTATCAACTGTTGGCTGCTCAGGGCAATGTGGAGGCAGAGCAGACTTTGAATTTAGTGCACACCACAGAATCTCTTCAAAGAGATAAAGCTGCTGTGAACAGAATGCCTTCTCAAGCTGGAGAGCCATCTGAAGAATTTGGTGTAAATTCTGATGATGATGACTCTGGTTCTTTGGATGGAAGCATGAACTTAGGGGGAGCTGAAGGCCCAAGTTCTGCTTTCAGTTTACCTAAATGGGCATGGGCAAAGGAATTTTCACCAGGGCAATTTGAGGTGTCTTTGATAAAACAAGTAATAGCTATTCAGCAGGCCCTTCAGGAAGCTTCAGATGCTGGTACCAAGGCTGTTCTTCAAGCTCACCTAGACTCTTTACATTTAATGAAGATCCAACACTCAAGACAGAATCTCAGTGTGGATGAATTGAAAAAGGAGATAGCTGACTTAAAGACATATAACTCTGAGAAGCTGGATTCAATAATGCCATATGGTACCATGCATGATCTATTACTAAGATTAAGGAGAGATTCAGATTCTGACAAGAAGATAGCCAAGCTGGAGAACAGAGTTCAGGTTATTGAGAATTCAGTGGCTCTACTTCTTTAAAATCAACAGACTCAGACAAATCTTCTTATGCAACTGGCTAAAGCACAAGGCCTAACTCCTCCACTTGATGATAACAAAAAGGGGGAGAGAGAATCAAGTAAGGGGGATAAAGGACCAACTGAGGGGGAGAAACTTCTAGTTCAAATCAGCAAAGGAATTGTACCTTCAATTACTATCTCCAAGCCACCAGTTACAGATGGTATAGATCTTATAAATGCAGCAGCAGCAAATTTGAAAGATGCTGATAAAGGAGAGCTGACTCTGATCAACTGGAAAAAGATTGATGAGGAAATACAGAAAAAGTTTCAATTAGTCAAGGAACCAGATCAGTCAGGCATCCATCACTCTCATGTCAAGCCAATCAATGTGAATGAGATGAACATGAACTATCTGGAGAAAGGACAATCTTCCTGCATCAAGACTACAAAGGCTGAGATAATTCTTAAACCAAGGGCAAACTATCCAAAGTTATCTTTGAAGAACCCTATGGATTCTGTATATGAGACACCCAAGCCTGATGAAAAGAAGCTTCTGTCAAGATCTATTCTCCTCTACAAAGATCCAGCTGATTCAGCCTCAAGAAAGAGAATTGCAAAGATATTCAGAAATGGGAAGGAAATTTGTGTGGTAGTTGGACATCCACAATTTGCTCATACAAAGGAAGAAGAAAAAGCCAGATTGAAGCAGGAAAAGAGGCAAGCTGCTCTAGATGCAAAGAAGTCTAAACAAAAGAAAGAACAGTTTGCTATCTTGGCCAAGCTACAGGCTGTGAATTCTTCTCAACAAATTCCCTCTCAACCATCTCAAGCTACTGAATCAGAGAAGAAGATTGAAAAACAGAAGAAATCCCCAAGAAAGAAAGAACTGGCTAAAAGAACAAAAAGAAAGTTGGATGTTGTTGACAAGGAATTGGAAGATCAATTTCCAAAAGAATCCACTCAAGCTGAAACTCAAGCATCAAAGCCCTTTGTGGTGTTTGAAGACATAAGGGTGGTGGACCCCTACAGGAACATACATGGATAGCCTATTGAGCCAAAGGATGAGCCAATAGGGTGGGATAAATTACCAATTCCTGACTTCAACTTGCCAATTCTTACTAAGCCAAGAAGGACAAAATCAAGGGCAGTCAAGAAAGTGAAGCTGTCACCTCTCAAATCCAAGTCAGTAGTCAAAGCTCAACCCAAGGTCAACAGGGGAGACTACTTGTACTTGTGTGACATCAAAGAATTCTCAGATCTAAACCTTTATCTAAAGGAGCTGGATGAGGTAAGGGCAATTGATGCATACAGAAACCTACCTGAAAGGTTGGTGTTCAAGTACAAAGGGGGAAGGGAGATTCAGTGGCCTCTTCACAGGATACTTCAAGAAAGCCAAACTGTGTTGATCAAAGTCTATTCATCCTTCAAGAAAAACTTTGGGTTCAATGTAACTGCAAGAAGATTAGTATTGAAGAAGATTGAAGAGCTAAGGAGTGTTAGAGCCAAAGATGCACTACCCAAAACTCTTATCATCCCATACACAGGGAGGAGAGTGCATCTAAGGCCCTACTGGCTGATGGAATTCATGGATGACAAGGGTGTGAGAAGATTCTTCAGATTAGAAGACCAATTGAGTATCTCTAGCAATGAGACTCTCTTGGAAATGCAAGAAATGTTAGATCTCTCAGAATCTGATGAATTAGAATTCCAAAGACAGCTCCAGAATCAAATTAAAGAAAACAACAGAAAGCTTGGAAGAAGATCCAGACCTTCAAGAATCTAGAAAAATTTGCTCAGACTAGAGGAGCATCTTGAACTGACTGTGAGCCAAACCTTGTACATTTTTGTTTAAATTGAAGCACTTTCAGTTTTATCTGCTTATCTTTAAAGATATATGTTTAGGATGTTTTTTTATCATCAAGTATCTCTTAATTTATGGCTACAATTCCAGTAGACATAAATTGGGGGAGATTATTGTGAATATGTTGTGTACTTGATGATTACCTAAACAAAACATCTAAGTAGATTTTACTTAGTGAAATAATGTAGCACTCGACGGATAAGAATTATAGTCCTGACGGATGACTCATTATAGTCCCAACGGATGATTAACTTATTATCCATCGAGTGAGTAGCTTATGTAATAATAAGTTTGTAGCACAGTGTTGTATGCACCTTTGTATAGAATCTGTAGTAGCATATAAGTCATGTTGACTTTAACTAGATATGCAGAATAGGTTGATTAACTGTACATAAGCAATGTCTTGTAATTCTGTATAAGTGAAATGAAGTCAAGTGCCAAAGTAGCTACCAACGGATGATTAACAAAGCTTCGACGGATGACCAAAATAGCTATCAACGGATGTTTAACATAGCAGTCGACGGATGATCAATTAAGTCATCGACGGATGATCTGAAAGTCGACAGATGATCATATCAAGATTCAAACATCAGTTGAACAGTGAAAGCTGGCACACAGCCGTTGAGTTGGATACAAGTACACTGTGGAAGCCCATTAACTGGGTAATAGAGGACACAAAGCAGCAAAGATCAAGACTGTTAGATTTTATATTCGTTTAGTTCTTTTGACTTTGTAATCTTGGTAATATATAAACCAAGAGAGTAGCAAATAGAAAAATAACTGAGAAAGCTAAGAAACAACAACAGAGAAATCTTTGTAAGCACTATCTTTAGCATTTCCTGTGTTCTTAGCAGTTCTATTTTGTAAGTAGCTGTGAGCATTTCTGCACACAGAGTCCTCTCGATATATTAAATATATCTCTGGTGGAATTGTTTAAATCCACCAGAAAGTTTTTAAAGACTCTTATTTTTAATTACTTATGTTTTGATTCATTCAAGTTTACATTCCGCATTATGCTAATCAAAACAAATATATCCATAATCGAGTTGAACATTTTTATTTCAAGAAAAAGGTTCAAGAATTCCATTCAACCCCCCTTCTGTAATTCTTGCTATATTGTTATGGGACTAACATCATGAAATTCATATCATAAAAATGATTATTAATATGTCTTGAACAAGATCTCGAAATAATAAGATTCTGGCACCCTATATAATAAAGAAATACTCTGTCAAAGAAAATAATTTATGAATATGTTTGCTAACTAATTTTTATTTTTTTTCATTTTCGGTCTAATTATAGAAATCACCAATATCAGTAAAGTTAGATTTAAATATAAATATACAAATAACTTTGGCCTAATTTAGACACCCAAGAATGTGGAACATATAACAATATCTGTTAGAAAATCTTCTTTAAGATAATTCATAAAATTATATCATAATTAAATTTCTAACCTGGGATAACATAAAAAAGGCGCATAAGATCCCAACACCAAGCACAATAAGATTCTAGTACCCTAAGAACGAACTTTTAGTATTGTCATAAAAATATTATACGAAAATGCTATATACATACGACCAGAATTTATGGATTTTAATATATATATATATGTATGTATTATGTAGTCACCTCCTCCTCTCTCTCTCTTAAGACCCTACTTGCTATTCATCGATCTATAGGCTATCAACCATTTGGTTGGTAATTAGCCATATCTTCATTGCTTTTCTTTGTTTTAGTATTATTTAATAAATCTATCTATTTTTTGAGAGTGTACCTACCCAGTTATTGGGTTTTCTCTACCCATATTTGGCTTTGTTCTTTCTGTTTAAACCAATTTTTGTTAAAGACTAAGTTCCAATATTACATTTATATTGGGTATTCAGATAGAGATTATAATAAGAAAAGGTATAAATAATAAGAACGCTTGAGATATTTGGGACTGATCTTAAGAGTAGATTAATCAATAATGATTTTTGGATTCCTCTCAAGGTGCCAACGTACCCTTATTTATGGGGATCAAGTCCACGTAGTTCTATTTAATATTGCTTATGATTGGCGTTAGGATCAGGCCATTGATATGCTTTGGCGGCAAGTAAATTTCATTATGGAAGTGACTATGCTTTGGTGGCAACTCATCAATATTATTGGAAATTGGAATTCCAGATCATTCAAACATCTTCGTCATTGGACTATCATTATCTTGATACCAAGTCGTTTAGCCTATTATACTCTTCCGAAGTAGGTCCAATAATATCTTGACCCATCGTCAGTGAACAGTCCTTATGTTGGTTTGTATTCGCAATTGAGTTCTGGGGCTTACCCTTTATTATGAAGTAATTGGCGACAGACTTGCTTGAGCAGATTATAGGCCCAAATAATACGCCATGTCGATGATCTAATATGAAATATCTGAAATCATGATATTGTATCAACAAGTACCCAAGATTTTTAAAACTTTTAGTTTTAAAAATCTTTAAGAAAGAGTGGGGTTCTACAACAAAAATGAAGAGTGTATAATTGCTTTACCTTTTATTCCAGCATCATTGGAAAAATAATGGTAGTTTTATTTGAGCTGCTAGATCCACTTCTGCCGACGCATTCTATAGAATACTTCATGATCATGAATTATCTTTTTTGGGCTTTTTTATCTCTCGATGATCTAATAAAATTACTATATTTTATTATGTGTTTTTATACTCCTTCCACATTCACCAAGTAATTAAAAATTAACTTCTTCTGTTGATGACCCACTAGAATCATCGTCCATATCCATCAACATAAATGTATTAGCTTGTAGTGGATCAAGTGATAAAAAGTCTTTGGCAGCGAGTTAACTAAGAGTATATAGCCGTATGCTAACAATTGTAGAATTTGTGTTTTGACTTTCTTTCGTCATTAGCATCACTTGTTTCACTTCTTACTTGACCATCTCTTGTGTATCATCTGTGTTTATTTTCATCAACATCAAATGTTATTTATCCTAATTGCTAACGGTCTACAATCCTTCATGTCAATGCACATATACATATTATTATTATTAGGATTCTTCATTTCTTCTTACGAACGACCCGGTAAAATTATGTTGCTTTTTGTTGAGGCTTAAACACTTATTTTTTACCACAGTTGAATACACATCGACATTATACAACCTTGAAATTTTTTAAGGCCCCAATCCCCAAAATTTAACAAAAATTATATTATTCGTGAAATTCTCATTTTTCTTCTTAGTCGATGGATAAGTGATCATTCCATATGCCCACAAATTGTGTGGAAATCCTTGTCAACAATGTATTACTTGAGCGACAAAGCAACTTTTTGTGTTATGCCAATGACTTCAAAATATCTTTCATACTAGGATACCATACCTAAAAGGTTGTTGTCGTCGAAGTATAAAAGTGGCACAAAAGTTGTTCGCCGAAGCATAAATATTGGAAAAAAGTTCTCGCTAAAGCATACAAATGATAAAACAGTTATTCACCGAAGCATAAGTTAGCAAAAAAATTGTTGTTGCCAAAGCGTACAAATGGCGAAAGATTACTTGTCTCTAAAGCATACAAATGGCAATAAATTTGTTGTCACCAAAGCAAAAAATTGGCGGAATTTTTTTTCTCGCCAAAGCATACAAATGATGAAAACGATGTTGTTGCTAGAGCATAAAATTGGCCAAAACATTGTTCGTCGAAGTATAAAATTGAAGAAAAAGATTAGTTGTTGAAGCATAAAAATGGCGACAAAGTTGTTTTCTCAAAAGTATAAAAATGGCGAAGATTTTTTTGTCGCCAAAGCATAAAAATGATGAATAAGTTATTCCGCCGAAACATAAAAATGGCGAATAATTTATTTCGCCGAAGCATAAAAATGGTGAATAGTTGTTCTCGTATAAGCAAAGGTGATCAAATTCGAGGAGGATGCCAAGGCAGTTGTTATTCGTGAGGAAACGCTTAAGAAAAAGTTTTCTTCCTGGGAAGAGCAATTTCATCAATCCAAATATGTCAAGATAAATGTTGAAGTTGAATGACTTAGTATTGCCCTCAACAGGAGTGACTTAGTTGCCCTCAAACGAAGATTATATATGGCCAAGACAATAAATTTGAAATCTTGAAATGATGTCCTCGTGAAAAACAATTAGATTTCAAAAAACATATGTTTCAATATAAGCCAATAGCACTTCAAATAGATGAAGATGACGAAGAAGAAGAAAATGCAATTGGTGACGAAGAACAAACATGTAATGATGTCGATCCACCTAATGCATGCAATATCTTGACAATATTTTGATTCATCGTTAATGAGGTTGAAGTGAAATATTCTTTTCTACCACTGGCATAATAAATATTTATCATCCCGTCAGTGATGAAATTTTTGTTATTTATCTTTGGGTACATTCTAGTCTTTGTCAAGACATCTTACCCAGCTTACATGTTTGGCCGAGCCAGTATATTATAAAATATAATGTTTTAGTCCAACTTGTACTTCCAATCCTCAAAATATAAAATACTATATTTGATCCATATTGCGCAATGTGAGATATACTTTGTGATTTATAAATTTTTAAATATAAAAAACTGTAGATCACCACTTTCTCATCTCAATCAAACCATCATAACTTAATCGCATCTTGTTAAGGCAGATTGAGTCACGAAACACAAAAGCAGTCAAATCAAGTCTCAAAGCTCACGAACCCTAGCAATAAATACGACCTAGTTTTCAATCCATAACATTTGGCGCCGTCTGTGGGAAGCATAACAACAACCATGGTGAACACACGGAGCAGGAACAACGCCCCTAAAAAAACACCAACTAGGACAACCCAATCAATTTCGTCAGCGGTGGAGATACCCCCGCACTCAACCTACGCCTCCACCCAAGGGGGAATTCTAACAGGAGTAACTGAGCCTCAACTACAGGGAACGAATTCCTTGACCTGTTGGGTAGGAGTATTCAACTATTATTTCCACTAACCCCCTTATGGAATGCCCCTATATCCTGAGGTTGGAGAAAGTGGACATGCTAATCAGAGTGAAGATCAAGGGCATACACCCCCTATATACGCGGCTTGGCTCCTATTCCGGAGGACCAAGAGTTCTCTGGACCGTACACTGAAAGAGACTCCGAATCTTCGGATGACGATGTAGCTCCGAGAAGGAGGCGTGCTGGTAAAGAACCAATGCCTGATGCTAACCCGCGCCCCAAAAGTACCCGAGGGGTGAACCCCCAAGAAGTACAAGAGATGATCAGGGCTCACGAAGCTGAGATCCAAAGGCTGAAGCGCGATCTAGAGGCGCACCTCACACTAAGACCCCCAATTCCTCCAAGGAAGAGAGATCCTCCTCCAATCATAGACCTGGATGGTCCAATACGAAGAAGGGCTATTGTCTCAAGGGCCGATCCGAGTGATCTTATGCCCCTAGGAGATCCCGATGATCCAACTCCACCATTCACTGAAGAAATAATAAATTCCCACATCTCGAGGAAGTTTAAGATGCCTACCATTAAAGCATATGATGGTACTGGAGATCCCGCTAATCATGTCAGAACATTCTATAATGCACTGTTGTTGCAGCCCGTGAACGATGCTATTAAGTGTCGAGCCTTTCTGCAAACCCTGTCGGGAATGGCGAGAGGAGGAAGTCTATGTCAGTCAGCCTCCTGGTTTTGAAGACCCCAACTTTCCCAAATCATGTCTACTATCTTTTGAAAGCACTTTATGGACTGAAGCAAGCACCTAGAGCATGGTATGCCACTTTATCAAAGTTTTTTTTGGAAAATCACTTCACAAGAGGTACTATTGATAAAACTTTATTCTTTAGAAATGTTAATGGCTCTAGAATACTTGTTCAAATTTATCTAGATTGTATTATATTTGGCTCTACAGATGAAAAAAATTGCAAAAAATTTGCCAAATTGATGCAAAGTAAGTATGAAATGAGTATGATGGGAGAACTAACTTACTTTCTTGGTTCGCAAGTTAAGCAAGTTAGTGATGGAATATTCATTAGTCAAACTAAATAAATTCATGATCTTTTAAAGAAGTTTGGTCTAATGGATTGCACATCTACAAAAACTCCCATGGCCACTGCAACAAAGCTTCAATTAAACACTACTGAAAAGTCTATGGATATTTCAAGTTATAGGGGCATGGTTGGTTCACTTCTGTACTTAACAGCTAGTAGGCCAGATATAATGTTTGCCACTTATCTTTGTGCTAGATTTCAAGCCGATCCTAGAGAATCTCATTTAGTATCTTGGCATTTGGTATCCTAGAGATTCTAGTTTTGATCTAATTGGTTATTCAGATACATATTATACAGGTTGTAGAATAGACAAAAAAATTACAAAAGGAACCTGTCAGTTTCTAGGAAAAAAGCTAGTGTCCTGGTTTAGTAAGAAACAAAAATCAGTTTCCACTTCCACGGCTGGGGCTGAATACATTGCTGCTGGTAGCTGTTGTCCACAAATTCTATGGATGAAAAATCAACCTCTGGAATATGGTCTACATGTGGACAAGATTCTAATTTTCTGTGACAACACAAGTGCCATTGCCATCACTGAAAATCCTGTACATCATTCAAGGATATAGCACATTGACATCAATGAAATTGTGTCAACTGCTGTGGAAATACTTTCAACGGATAAATCTACAAGACTTCGACGGATGACTCAAGATGCTCTCAATGGATAACAAATTCAAATAGCAGTTAAAAGTGACTTGACAGTCATATGGGTTGATTATATACAAAAGGAATGTGGCTGACTATTTACATGTTTATGAGAACAAATAAGCATTTCTATATCCATGCTTATTTGAAGAAATATAAAAATGCTGGATAGAGAAATGAAGAAACATGTGATTAGACCTAAATGTTTTGTTTTATATGTTTGTCTTTTTCAAATGTAACTTGGTGATATATAAATCTAGAGTAGCAAGTAGAAAAATTATCGATTAAACTGGGATATAGACAAGGAAAAATTTGTTAAGAATTTCTCTGTTCTTTATTTTTTGTAAATTTACTTCTAAGCAGCTGTGTGCATTCTTGCATCACAGAGTTCTCAAATGAATATATATCTCTGGTAGAAAAGATCAATCCACTAGAAAGTTTTTAAATCCCTGTGATTAATTACTTTGTGTCTTGAATACTTTCATATCTTATTCCGCCCATTGATATATTTTGGTAAAGAATCTTCTTAGTTTTCAAAAAGAAAGCAGGAATTACATTCAACCCCCTTATGTAATTCTATTGTTAGATTGTTTGGGAATAACACTAACTTTCAAAACTCCCCAAATTTTGATATTTAATTATACCTGAATAGTACGATATACGACAATATAGAAATGAAATGCTGCATTGCATAATTGTTTTTACGAAAACACTAGTTTAACAAGAACACCAAGTATCCTTCTGACAAGAAAAAATAACATCAATTGTTCAGAAACTTTATTACAAAGGAATGAAAAATCATTTAAGATGCCATCTGGAACGATATCTCCATAAGTCCTCAAAGGCTGGAGAGGGCTTTTTCAAAGAAATTCTAGGAACCTTAGCTTTGAAGCAATTTTCCGTATGATTCAATATCCGCATGAAAAGACTCCAAATCAGCTTTCCTATAATAATGAAGGATATTTATCAGCATATAAAAACATCTAAATTTGAAAAAAAATGACAAAGATTATATCCTGATTAAAAAATATATTAAACTGATAAAGGCAATATGTTGTTTCTATTGATTATAGTGATAAAACAAACCATTGACACTAAGTAGTTTTGTGTATATTATAAAGAGATGGATGGATATAAACTTTGACTTACCCATTTGAAGTAGCAGTTAACTTGGATGAGGATACTTCCCCTAAACCCTGAAGAGAATGGTTATCCGCACTATTTTGGATACCTAAAATGATATACTTATTATATTAAGAAGCTGATGAAAAAACTACACATGTTGCACTAAATTAATTATATGTACATCGTATCAATAGAAAGTTAAAGATTAAATATTGATAATAAGATGTTAAATTAATGATATAATGATAAGTATAACACTATAATCATTTGATTTTGTATTCACGTAATCTTATCTTAATAAATAATGTAATTCATAAAATTTTGCATCGAGATTAAGCACATAAAAGTTAAAAAGAATATAGAACATGTTAAGAAATTCAAGATAATTGATAGGAAATGTATTGTGGATCATACCTTGAAGCTTAGTTTTCTTTGCTTCAGTATTTCGCACCTTCTGCAGAGGACATTTAAACAATAATAGTAACAATCATTATAATAGAATAATATGTAGGTATTAGTTCTCATAATTGAACCAAAACAAACCTGAAGGTGAGATTTTATATGCTCAAGTGTCAGCCCCTTCACATTCATTCTTTTCCGTATGGCCTTTGGCGTGGCACCTATAGATTAATATAGATGGATTACAAAATTGTACACTAAATAAAATTTAGTAGCATGCTAATTATTGTGCAAATTAAGGGCTCAAATATATGAAATAAGGTTAGCTAATACATTGAAATTGTGTGTATTCAAACTTACTTTAATTTGGTAAATATAACATTTTTTTTATAAATTTGGTGGCTGACTTTAATATGTATGTACAAAATTAGTCACTCTATCAATCTCGATATTGATTTTTTTTTATAAAATACATAAAGAATATATAAGATTTGTTATATCGAAAAATTCTCATGTTCGTTTGACAGGTCTCGCTAATCAAATTAAAAAACAAAATATTATAAAAATAAATTTTGATAAAAAAAATATGATGTTGCGTCCAAGTAGATAAAAATAACGACAAATAATATTTTTATTAAAAGAAAGGATATTAAGAAATCAATTGATATTATATACATCATAACTTTAAGTTGAAAATTAAATTATTGTTAATTTCCTTCATTAATACAAAAATTATATAAATTAATTATGTTAGTGTGTGCAATTGAATAATTTTATAATATTGTAACATATATAATACAAAAAATGAATTATATGAAGTGTTGCAAGGAAAAGGTTGTGAAATGATATAATAATATAGCTAATATTTAAAAGATCTAATAACATATATCATTCATATCAAGAAACATCTGATAATGAAAAAAAAACTCGAAACTAGATACATGCGTGTGTGTGTATAATTAAAATCAAATATTTATTTTAGAAAAAAGTTTAAGATGAAAAAAAATCTAGTACATGAAACATATTTAGAAAACTTACTAAAACATCCACCGAGCTCAGAGACGGAACGAACAAATCGCAAGTGTAGCTCTCGTGTCCAGTGTAGGCGAGGCCTACCTATTCCAAACAACGGACATTCTGGTCGGACAACTAGAACTTCTTCTTCAACACTTTGTTGTGGCTGCGCTGTTAGATGTTGTTGTTCTGGATATGGCCAAACAATTGGGTCATCCAACCCTTGATTCAACTGCTGCAAATGCGGAGAATTACGATAGTTTTGCACTGAGCAAACTTGATGATAAGACGGAAACATCAAATTTGAACCATGAATCTGGTGCACGGGACGATTCTGCAACATGAAATAATCGTTCATCATGTAGCTTGGAGTTATGGAAAGGTTGTTAATAAAACCTTCTTTTTGGGAAAAACCCAACTGATCTAGATAACTTTCATGGTGATAGGAATATATTTGAGAGGGGACTGATGATGAACTCATTGATGAAGACATTTTCTTTCATTTATGCTATTCTTTCCTCTCTATATGGCTGTTGTAGTCATTCACCCTCTCTTGTATATATCTACCCAAATATTCAGGATCTTCTAAATATGAATACAAATATGGAAAAAAGGTTTGCTTTTTGTGAAAAATATTAAAAGATAAATTGAAATATAAAGTATCTTTTAAATAATTCAATAATCACCTTTATGCATTATTATTATGGAATATAAAAAAGGCCCACAGGAGTCTGGTAGCTCTAATCGAAATAAGACTCTAGTACCACCAAGAACGACATTCTATTATGGTCACAAAATATCGTAAAATACAACAAATAAATGATAACAATTTATGAATTTTTATTATTGAGTAATTCTTTTTTTGTTCAGTGTCAATTTAAATATAGACATCACGAATATCGATAATTTTTATATTATGAAATACATAATTTTTTTAAAAAAAGAACATATGAATATTTTTAGTCTCGACTTAAATTTAGACACCCAAAATGCGTGATTGGATAACAATATAACTTTGGACCCATTTTTAAATAATTCATGAAATTCATATCATAAAAATGATTATTAATATGGCTTGAACAAGATCTCGAAATAATAAGATTCTGGCACCCTATATAATAAAGAAATACTTTGTCAAAGAAAATAATTTTTGAATATGTTTGATAACTAATTTTTATTTTTTTCATTTTCGGTCTAATTATAGAAATCACCAATATCAGTAAAGTTAGATTTAAATATAAATATACAAATAACTTTGGCCTAATTTAGACACCCAAGAATGTAGAACATATAACAATATCTGTTAGAAAATCTTCTTTAAGATAATTCGTAAAATTATATCATAGTAAAATTTCTAACGTGGGATAACATAAAAAAGGCGCATAAGATCCCAACACCAAGCACAATAAGATTCTAGTACCCTAAGAACGAACTTTTAGTATTGTCATAAAAATATTATACGAAAATGTTATATACATACAACTAGAATTTATGGATTTTAATATATATATATGTATGTATTATGTAGTCGCCTCCTCTTTCTCTCTCTTAAAACCCTACTTGCTATTCATCGATCTATAGGCTATCAACCATTTGGTTGGTAATTAGCCATATCTTCATCGCTTTTCTTTGTTTTAGTATTATTTAATAAATCTATCTATTTTTTGAGAGTGTACCTACCCAGTTATTGGGTTTTCTCTACCCATATTTGGCTTTGTCCTTTCTGTTAAAACCAATTTTTGTCAAGGACTAAGTTCCAATATTACATTTATATCGGGTATTCAGATAGAGATTATAATAAGAAAAGGTATAAATAATAAGAACGCTTGAGATATTTGGGACTGATCTTAAGAGTAGATTAATCAATAATGATTTTTGGATTCCTCTCAAGGTGCCAGCGTACCCTTATTTATGGGGATCAAGTCCACGTAGTTCTATTTAATATTGCTTATGATTGGTGTTAGGATCAGGCCATTGATATGCTTTGGCGGCAAGTAAATTTCATTATGGAAGTGACTATGCTTTGGTGGCAACTCATCAATATTATTGGAAATTGGAATTCCAGATCATTCGAACATCTTCGTCATTGGACTGTCATTATCTTGATACCAAGTCGTTGAGCCTATTATACTCTTCCGAAGTAGGTCCAATAATATCTTGACCCATCGTCAGTGAACAGTCCTTATGTTGGTTTGTATTCGCAATTGAGTTCTGGGGCTTACCCTTTATTATGAAGTAATTGGCGACAGACTTGCTTAAGCAGATTATAGGCCCAAATAATATGCCATGTCGATGATCTAATATTAAATATCTGAAATCATGATATTGTATCAACAAGTACCCAAATTTTTTTAAAACTTTTAGTTTTAAAAATCTTTAAGAAAGAGTGTGGTTCTACAACAAAAATAAATAGTGTATAATTGCTTTACCTTTTATTCCAGTATCATTGGAAAAATAATGGTAGTTTTATTTGAGCTGCTAGATCCACTTCTGCCGATGCATTATATAGGATACGTCATGATCATGAATTTTCATTTTTTGGGCTTTTTTATCTCTCGATGACCTAATAAAATTACTATATATTATTATGTGTTTTTCATACTCCTTCGACATACACCAAGTAATTAAGAATTAATTTCTTCTGCTGATGACCCACTAGAATCATTGTCCATATCCATCAGCATGAATGTATTAGCTTGTAGTGGATCAAGTGATATAAAGTCTTTGGCAGCGAGTTAACTAAGAGTATATAGCCGCATGCTAACAATTGTAGAATTTGTGTTTTGACTTTCTTTCGTCATTAGCATCACTTGCTTCACTTCTTACTTGACCATCTCTTGTGTATCATCTGTCTTTATTTTCATCAACATCGGATGTTGTTTATCCTAATTGCTAATGGTCTACAATCCTTCATGTCAATGCACAGATACATATTATTATTATTAGGCTTCTTCATTTCTTTTTATGAACGCCCCGGTAAAATTATGTTGCTTTTTGTTGAGGCTTAAACACTTATTTTTTTACCACAGTTGAATACACATCGACATTATACAACCTTGAAAATTCTTAAGGCCCCAATCCCCAAAATTTCACAAAAAATATATTATTCGTGAAATTCTCATTTTTCTTCTATATCGATGGATAAGTGATCATTCCATATGCCCACAAATCGTGTGGAAGTCCTTGTCAACAATGTATTACTTGAGCGACAAAGCAACTTTTTGTGTTATGCCAATGACTTCAAAATATCTTTCATATTAGGATACCATACCTAAAAGGTTATTGTCGTCGAAGTATAAAAGTGGCACAAAAGTTGTTCGCCGAAGCATAAATATTGGATAAAAGTTCTCTCTAAAGCATACAAATGACAAAACAGTTATTCACCGAAGCATAAGTTAGCAAAAAAATTGTTGTTGCCAAAGCATACAAATGGCGAAAGATTACTTGTCTCTAAAGCATACAAATGGCAATAAATTTGTTGTCACCAAAGCAAAAAAATGGCGGAATTTTTTTTCTCGCCAGAGCATACAAATGATGAAAACGATGTTGTCGCCAAAGCATAAAATTGGCCAAAACGTTGTTCGTCGAAGTATAAAATTGAAGAAAAAGTTTAGTTGTTGAAGCATAAAAATGGTGACAAAGTTGTTTTCTCAAAAGTATAAAAATGGCGAAGAATTTATTTTCGCCAAAGCATAAAAATGATGAATAAGTTATTCTGCCGAAACATAAAAATGGCGAATAATTTATTTCTCCGAAGCATAAAAATGGCGAATAGTTGTTCTCGTAGAAGCAAAGGTGATCAAATTCGAGGAGGATGCCAAGGCAGTTGTTATTCGTGAGGAAATGCTTAAGAAAAGGTTTTCTTCCTAGGAAGAGCAATTTCATCAAGCCAAATATGTCAAGATAAATATTGAAGTTGAATGACTTAGTATTGCCCTCAACAGGAGTGACTTAGTTGCCCTCAAACGAAGATTATATATGGCCAAGACAATAAATTTGAAATCTTGAAATGATGTCCTAGTGAAAAACAATTAGATTTCAAAAAACATATGTTTTAATATAAGCCAATAGCACTTGAAATAGATGAAGATGACGATGAAGAAGAAACTGCAATTGCTGACGAAGAACAAACATGTAATGATGTCGATCCACCTAATGCATGCAATATCTTGACAATATTTTGATTCATCGTTAATGAGGTTGAAGTGAAATATTCTTTTCTACCACTGGCATAATAAATATTTATCATCCCGTCAGTGATGAAAATTTTGTTATTTATCTTTGGGTACATTCTAGTCATTGTCAAGACATCTTACCCAGCTTACATGTTTGGCCGAGCCACTATATTATAAAATATAATATTTTAGTCCAACTTGTACTTCCAATCCTCAAAATATAAAATACTATATTTGATCCAGATTGCGCAATGTGAGATATACTTTGTGATTTATAAATTATTAAATATAAAAAACTGTAGATCACCACTTTCTCATCTCAATCAAACCATCATAACTTCGCATCTTTTTAAGGCAGATTGAGTCACGAAACACAAGAGCAGTCAAATCGAGTCTCAAAGCTCACGAACCCTAGCAATAAATACGACCTAGTTTTCAATCCATAACATTTGGCGCCGTCTGTGGGAAAGCACAACAACAACCATGGTGAACACACGGAGCAGGAACAATGCCCCTAAAAAAACACCAGCTAGGATAACCCAACCAATTTCGTCAACGGTGGAGATACCCCCTTACTCAACCTACGCCTCCACCCAAGGGGGAATTCTAACAGGAGCAACTGAGCCTCAACTACAAGGAACGAATTCCCCGGCTCCTTAAGGTACGAATTCCCAATTTCAGCAGCTCCATGCACCTGTGAATCCTCGACCTGTTGGGTATGAGTATTCAACTATTGTGACCACTAACGCCCTTATGGAATGCCCCTATATCCTGAGGTTGGAGAAAGTGGACATGCTAATCGGAGTGAAGCTCAAGGGCATGCACCCCCTATATACGCGGCTTGGCTCCTATTCTAGAGGACCAAGAGTTCTCTGGACTGTACATTGAAAGAGACTCCGAATCTTCGGATGACGATATAGCTCCGAGAAGGAGGCGTGCTGGTAAAGAGCCAATGCCTGATGCTAACCCGCGCCCCAGAAGTACCCGAGGGGTAAACCCCCAAGAAGTACAAGAGAGGATCAGGGCTCACGAAGCTGAGATCCAAAGGCTGAAGTGCGATCTAGAGGCGTACCTGACTGCAAGACCCCCAATTCCTCCAAGGAGGAGAGATCCTCCTCCAATCATAGACCTGGATGGTCCAATACAAAGAAGGGCTATTGTCTTAAGGGCCGATCCGAGTGATCTTATGCCCCAAGGAGATCCCGATGATCCAACTTCACCATTCACTGAAGATATAATGAATGCCCACATCTCGAGGTAGTTTTAGATGCCTACCATTAAAGCATATGATGGTACTGGAGATCCCGCTAATCTTGTCAGAACTTTCTCTAATGCACTGTTGTTGCAGCCCGTGAACGATGCTATTAAGTGTCGGGCCTTTCCGCAAACCCTATCGGGAATGGCTCAAATATAATACAGTCATTAAATAATTACTATGAATGCCTATGAATGTTATGCCTGCACAAAATTTGAATGCACAATTTGCTAATATGCCATTAACACAAAATCCTTACTATGCTACATTCAATATGCCATTTCATGTTAACCAACATGTGCTTGATAATTATACAATTATGAATTATTTTCAAAGCCCTACTCTAATGACCAAGGTTGAATCTCCATCACCTAAGTCAAATGAGGTAAAGCTTAAGAAACCTAAAAAGAAGGCTAACAAGGCAGGACCCAAGGAAACTTGGGTACCAAAATCAACTTGATTTGATTTTGATGTGTGGAGAGAAACGAAAAGAATCTCTGGTACCTGGATAGTGGTTGCTCAAGGCACATGACTTGAGATTCTACCCTGCTCACTAGGTTCAAGGAGAGAGCTGGCCCAAATATTACTTTTGGAGATGACAACAAATGGTATACTGTGGGATATGGCTTGATTTCAAAAGATAATGTCATCATTGAAGAAGTTGCCTTAGTTGATTGACTCAAGCACAATCTACTGAGTGCCAGTCAGTTATGTGATAAAGGCAATTCTGTAACCTTTAATTCAGAAGCTTGTGTTGTTACAAACAAAAAGAACAACAAAGTGGTTCTCACAGGAGTGAGAAAAGGAAATGTGTACCTAGCCAACTTCAACTCATCTAATGCAAATTCTATTACTTGTCTTTTCAGCAAAACAAGTCAAGATGAAAGTTGGTTGTGGCATAAGAAGCTGACCCATCTGAACTTCAAGACTATAAATGAGTTAGTCAGGAAAGACCTAGTAAGAGGCATTCTTCAAGTTGAGTTCTTAAAGGATGGACTATGTGATGCCTGTCAAAAGGGAAAGCAAATCAAGGCATCATTAAAGAAGAAGCTTGAATCTACAATTGAAGAACCACTGCAACTATTGCACATGGACTTATTTGGACTATTTAACTTTTTCTCTTGTTGCAAGACTTGAATCTATCAGAAATTTTCTAGCCTATGCAGCCCATGCCAATATCAAAGTCTATCAAATGGATGTGAAGAGTGCCTTTATGAATGTTGATTTGGAGGATGAAGTCTATGTCAGTCAGCCTCCTGGTTTTGAAGACCCCAAGTTTCCCAAATCATGTCTACTATCTTTTGAAAGCACTTTATGGACTGAAGCAAGCACCTAGAGCATGGTATGCCACTTTATCAAAGTTTCTTTTGGAAAATCACTTCACAAGAGGTACTGTTGATAAAACTTTATTCTTTAGAAATGTTAATGGCTCTAGTATTCCTGTTCAAATTTATCTAGATGATATTATATTTGGCTCTACAGATGAAAAACTTTGCAAAAAGTTTGCCAAATTGATGCAAAGTAAGTATGAAATTAGTATGATGGGAGAACTAACTAACTTTCTTGGTTTGCAAGTTAAGAAAGTTAGTGATGGAATATTCATTAGTCAAACTAAATACATTCATGATCTTTTAAAGAAGTTTGGTCTAATGGATTGCACATCTGAAAAAACTCCCATGACCACTGCAACAAAGCTTCAATTAAACACTACTGAAAAGTCTGTGGATATTTCAAGTTATAGGGGCATAGTTGGTTCACTTCTGTACTTAACAGCTAGTAGGCCAGATATAATGTTTGCCACTTATCTTTGTGCTAGATTTCAAGCCGATCCTAGAGAATCTCATTTAGTATCTATTAAGAAAATTTTCAGATATCTCAAAGGAACACCAAAACTTGGCATTTGGTTTCCTAGAGATTCTAGTTTTGATCTAATTGGTTATTCAAATACATATTATGCAGGTTTTAGAATAGACAAAAAAAGTACAAAAGGAACCTGTCAGTTTCTAGGAAAAAAGCTAGTGTCCTGGTTTAGTAAGAAACAAAACTTAGTTTCCACTTCCACGGCTGGGGCTGAATACATTGCTGCTGGTAGCTGTTATCCACAGATTCTATGGATGAAAAATCAGCCACTGGATTATGGTCTATATGTGGACAAGATTCTAATTTTCTGTGACAACACAAGTGCCATTGCCATCACTGAAAATCCTGTACATCATTCAAGGACAAAGCACATTGACATCAAGTACCATTTCATTTGAGAACATGTCATGAATGGCACTGTGGATCTTCATTTTATTCCAAGTGAGCAACAACTTGTAAAAATCTTTACCAAGCCACTTGATGAGTCAACCTTCACTAGGTTGGTAAGTGATTTAGGTATGCTTAATTTTTCCAAAGTTATTTTGATTTCTAAGCAATTCGTAATGCAGCCATAAAGAAATTTGATTTTTCCTAATAAGATGAAATTTTGGCTAAGTCAGAATTTACATCTCGATGGATGTTCATTATCCGTTAAAAGTGAATATCTGTTGAATTTCATTATTTGTTGAAAATCAAATATTTTTCTGGGTACTTTATATCTCAACGGATAATTGTTTGATCTATATCCGTTGAATTGCTTTAATCACAGCCGTTAATTCTATACCTTATCCGTCGAATTTACACACAGTGTGTATATATATGTCGATGGATAATCTTTAGAATTCCTATAGTTTATTTCATTTCTAAATGACTATTTTTGACAATTTTCATTTGGTACTTCATTATACTTTTTAATTTTTACTTGTCTATTTCTGAGAAAGTATAAAAGCCCCCTTTCATTTTTCATTTTACTTTTATCTTTCTTAAAGGAATTTTTACTCCCTTCATCTCCAAAACCCTTTTTCTCTATAACTGCTTTCAATCACAACAATGGCACCAGTAGTCAAGATTATGTCTCAATCTGGATTTTTTTTGAGAAGAACAACTTTGTGGCACTGTTAGACAAGAACATTGCTCTTTCTGAGGACTATCACAAGATGATGGACTTCATTCGCAACTGCAAACTAAGCTATGCTATGCTTGAGTCTTCAGTAATTTATTGTGAAGTTGTGGAGTAGATCTGACTACTACTGTGTACAACTCCAAAGATAAGACCATTGCCTTCACTCTAAAAGGTAATGATTACTGTATTAATTGTGATAAAATACAAGCATGCTTTCATTTGCCTAAAAATAACACCAATGTTCCACACACAGACACAGACGTGAGCACCATGCTTGTGTCTGTGGGTTTTCCTCTCAAACCTACCAAATTAAGTGAGGTTAGGAGAATGTGCCTTAGAAAAGAATGTAGCTTTCTCTGTGATTCGTTTATCAAAGCATTTTCTGGTAAAATTAGTAATTTTGATGAAGTTACTTACTCAATGGTTAACATGCTCTATATGTTTTTGAATGACATGTACTTTAATTTTAGTAACTCTATCATGATAGAATTAGGGTATAAGTTAGGAGATATTAAAAAGAGGTCAAAGAAAAGAGGATACTTGCTGATCTTAACAGGAACAATCTTCATAGTGAAGTGCCTCCCAACTATCTGCCAATCATGGAGGCACCTCTGGTAAATGAGGTAAACATTTCTGTCACAACTCTTTCCCAACCTGTAGTTTCTTTGAATTCAACTGTGTCTATGACACCTGTGAATGTGACCAAACAAATGCCTACCCAAGTCACAAAAACATAATATAAAAATCCAAATCAAAGAAACTACACTCTAGTTCCTCTCAAAAGAAACTAGTTTCAAAAACTATCAAAGAACATGAGGAGAGTGTGAAGGGTGGTGAGATAGGTGAGGGACAGAGTAAACATCAAAGAAGCCATAAGGATAAGGTGCGTGAGGTTAGTGAATCCCATCCTAGCCATACCACAATCTCCTTAAAGGTTGTGGTGATTTATAAGGAAAGTAGCACACTGCCAGATGCATCCTCTCAAAAGGATGTAACTATTGAAAATAGCTCATCATTAAGAGCACAGAACATAAGGGGTAGGGACACTATCGACCAAACTCAAACCTATATTAGAAAGAAGAAATTATAACCTTTGGGGGAGTCACAGGGCACGCACACAGTGCCAATTGTAGTCAAAGACTCATTTACCGCACCATCTCAAATTCATGTTGATGTGATTCCAATAAATGTGGAGTCACAGCCAAATTCTTTCACAATTGAAACACCTCACACACACAATTTTCCCACAAACTCACTGGATGTGGATATGATAAACACATCAATTTCCGATTCTCCATCTTTGAAACTCATGGAGGAGCCAAAATCTAAAGCAAGTGAGCATCATCTTATTGATGATTTGTTGGCTCACTTGCCCTTTCTTTCTGGAACTACTGAGAAATCTGTGCATAATCTCAAATCAATCACCATATATTCAACTGTACTATCAACTCCTAACTCTATCATTTCTACTCTCTCGACGTATATTCCTCATCCATCGACAAGTGATTGTCTCTCGACAGATAAGCTTCCACTACAAGAAAACAAGGCTAAGTACCATCGCACAAATAAAACTGACATCAAATTCAACAGTTTTCGGTTGAATTTAAGGGCACGGTTAAATTCAACCGCATGCGGTCGTATTTATATACGATCGTAATTATGCGGTCGAATTTAGTACTAATTACAACCGAATAAATACAACCTTATTTATATGCAACCGTATACGGTTGAGTTTAGCCGTGCTCCTAAATTCAACCGTATGCGGTCAAATTTAGCCTTACTAATTACAACCGCATAAATATAACCGTATTTATATGCAACCGTATACAACTGAGTTTAGCCGTGCTTCTAAATTCAACCGTATTCGGTCGAATTTAGCCTTACTAATTACAACCGAATAAATACAACCGTATTTATATGCAACCGTATTTATATGCAACCGTATATGGTTGAGTTTAGCCGTGCTCCTAAATTCAACCGTATTCGGTCGAATTTAGCCTTGCCAAAAAATGGAGAGAGTTTTCCCGCCAACGAATTTTGTACTAAATTCAACGGATTTCGGTCAAATTCGATTTTTAAAATGGCGGGAAATTTATGAAAAAAATATAGAATAAAATTTACACGAAATTTATATTTTAGTTCTTGCAAAAAGATCATTATGGTAGTCAGATATTTATGGTTCAATTAATAATTATACTTTGAGTTTCAATTTATTTTGTATTTGATTTAAATTATAATCCAACCATACGGATATGAAAATTATCAAAAACAAAGTGTACGGAAAAAAATAAGTAATTTGAATATTTAAATTTTAACTATTTTTACAAATTGAATTTAGGGGTTGAGATCCTAACACTAAAATAGTTCGACAAGTACTTCTTACTAGTGTTTAGTCCCATACCGATGTTTTGATTTTTTTTAAAATTTTTTTGTGAATGATCCAACCTTACAGATGTCAAGATCTATATATTTTAGTGATTTGATAAAAATTTTGGAAAAAAATAAATGTATTTGCTTTGCTATTTTAACAGTCAACCAATAGTTTGACTAGTACTTTTTACTTGTGTTTAGTCTTATATTGATGTTTCAATTTTTTTAAAAATATTTATGAATGATCCAACTGTAAGGATGTCAAGATCTATATATTTTAGTGATATGATAAAAATTTTAGAAAAAATTAAATGTATTTGGTTTGCTATTTCACTAGTCAACTAATAGTTTGACTAGTACTTCTTATCAGTATTTAGTTCCATATTGATGTTTTGATTTTTTCAAAAATGTTTATGAATGATCCAACCTTAAAGATGTCAATATATACATAGATATGTTAGTGATATTATAAAATTTTAGAAAAAATAAATGTATTTGGTTTGCTATTTTAATAGTCAACTAGTAGTTTGACCAATACTTCTAACTAGTGTTTAATGAATAATGATGTTCCGATTTTTTTAAAAATGTAAGTGAATGATCCAACCTTACAGATGTCAAGATCTATATATTTTAGTGGTATGATAATTTTTTTTTTAAAAAATAAAGGTATTTGCTTTGCTATTTTAACAGTCAACCAGTAGTTTGACCAGTACTTCTTACTTGTGTTTATTCTCATATTGATGTTTCATTTTTTTTAAATATTTATGAATGATCCAACTATTAGGATGTCACGATCTATATATTTTAGTTATATGATAAAATTTTTAGAAAAAAATAAATGTATTTGGTTTCCTATTTTAAGAGTCAACTAGTAGTTTGACCGGTACTTCTTACTAGTGTTTAGTCCATATTGATATTTCAATTTTTAAAAAAAATGTATGTGACTCATCCAACCTTACAGATGTCAAGATCTATATATTTCAGTGATATGATAAAAAAATTATAAAAAAATAAATGTATTTGGTTTGCTATTTCACCAGTCAACTAATAGTTTGACTAATACTTCTTATTAGTGTTTAGTCCTATACTGATGTTTTGATTTTTTAAAAAATATTTATGATGATCCAACCTTACACATGTCAAGATATATATGTTAGTGTTATGATAATTATTTTAGAAAAAAATAAATGTATTTGGTTTGTTATTATAATAGTCAACTGGTAGTTTGACCAGTACTTCTTACCAGTGTTTAGACCATACTGATGTTTCGATTTTTAAAAAAATGTATGTGAATGATCCAACCTTACAGATGTCAAGATCTATATATTTTAGTGATATGATAAATGTTTTATCAAAAAAATAAATGTATTTAGTTTTCTATTTTAACAATCAACTAGTAGTTTGTCTAGTACTTCTTACTAGTGTTTAGTCTCATACTGATGTTCTGATTATTTAAAAAATGTTTACCTTACAGATGTCAAGATCTATATATTTTAATGATATGGTAATTTTTTTAGAAAAAAATTAATGTATTTGGTTTGCTATTTTAATAGTAAACTAGTAGTTTGACCTGTAGTTATTACTAGTGTTTAGTGCCATACTGATGTTTTGATTTTTTAAATGATCCAACCTTACAGATTTCAAGATCTATATATTTTAGAATAATTTTTAAAATTTAGAATATTATAATCTTTGTTAGGAAAATATTAAATAATATTTATGTCCTATAAAAGTTAATAAAATAATAATAATAAAAATAAAAATAATAATAAATAAATAAATTGATACTCTTAAATTCGACCGGATACGGTTGTATTTAGAGACACGCCAGCTATCCGCGTGAACTATATCTAACGGACCAAATTCAATTACTCTCCCAACAATCTAACGGTTAGAGTTACACCAAAACAAAACAAAATTATATAAAAAAAGAAAACATAACCCTGAACCACCCACCCCCTTGCGCGTCCCCCTAACCCTCACGCCGCACTACCTCCTTCCCCCTCCCCTGTTTTTTACGGCAATCCTCCCTCCCTCCCCCTCTCTCGCTCTAGTATTCTTCTTCTTCTTCTTCTTCCTCTCGTTCTTCTCCGATCACATCGCTGTTGCATCTCCGCCACTTCGCCGCCGCGCACTACCTCTTTTCCCCACCCCTGTTTTTTCCGGTAATCCTCCATCCCTCCCTCCCTCTCTCTCTTCAGTATTCTTCTTCTTCTTCCTCTCGTTCTTCTCCGATCACATCGCTGCTGCATCTCTGCCACTTCGCCGCAACTCCGGCGGCGAAGGTGAAAGAAGAGAAGGATCTGTGGTGCTTATATGTATAATATTTGTAATGAAAAATGTCAGTTTCTGTATGGGGAGTTTAAGAAGGATATCTCTTGTAAGCCACAGTTGTAATATACAATATTCCGATTTCTGTCTTTGGCCGGGTGGTGCTTAGAGAAGAGATGGAGGCTGCTTTACAGGAAATGAAGATATCAAACATAATGCCTAATCTAAACACTTATAATATTTTTCTTGGTGGGTATGTCATAGCATGGTTTGGTAAACATATAATACAGTCTAAACACTTTTAAAGTGATGGAAACAAGTGGTATTCATCCTGATATTCACACTCTTTTGTTGTTGCTTGGGGGATACGCACATTCTGGTAATTAAGCTCACCAGAATCTGGATATTTTCTAGTTTCCGGTGAGTTTTTTTTTGAAATTAGCATGCGTAAATTCAACCGTATTCTGCGGTATTTAGAATACTATTTTTGACCAAATACGGTTGAATTTAATAATTGGGCGGGCCTTTTAAATTTTGTCATTAAACTTAAATATTTGGGCAGGATATTCGAATTTTATCCGAAAAATTATATTTGACCAGAAGGGGTTGTATTTAGCCAGTCGTATTTAAGCGGTTGTATTTAGCCGATTGTATTATTCGGTCATATTTAGTACTAAATACAACTGGTTTACTAAATATGACTCGAGCGAATACAACCGGTCCAAAAACCGGTCGTATTTAGCTAAATACAACCGAAAACGGTCGAATTTAGCTAAATACAACCGATTTTTCTCCGGTTGTATTTACCCATTTTTTTTGTAGTGTTCTCAGCAATTATCTTTCGACATTCACAACTACTATTTCGATGGATATCTCTCATCCGTTGAAAGTCCCTACACAACCTAAAATTTCTAAACTTGTTACTAGTGTAAATGACTTAGTGGTTGTTCAATCACTCTTAGGATTGAGGGAAGGGAGTGACTTGAGTGAGAGGTTAAGTTGCTCTTAGGCAAAAGGAGAGGAAAAGAGTGAAAACATGCATGCTATTTCTTTCAGCATGGAAAAAGTGAGTGAGAGGAGTCCCACCTTAGATGGTGAAGCTGGTGTGAGGGTGGGGAGCCAAGGAGAGCCCTTGATGAAAGGGAAAGAGAAAAAATGAGAGAAAAACAAGTACAGAAGAATGGGAAGATCCCACTGCTAGTGAGTTAATGGATGTCAATGAAGGAGATAGAAAGAAACTATTTTAGCAAGAATATCAAGTTGTTCTAGTTTCTGTTTCTTTTGATGCTGAGACATTTGATAACCCTGTTCCAGCATATCAGACTCTAGCTGAAGAAAGCAATGAGGATGTAGAGAAGATTCTAAACTTTTTGCACACTACAGCCTCTATGCTAAGGGAAAAGGATGTAATCAATTCTCTTCCACCTACAGCTGGTGATGACTGTGACTATCCTTCTGGTGGTTCTATTGGGGATGACTCTCTTGGAGAGAATGCTGAAGAGGTAGGCATGAACATAGAGGGATATGCATAAACTCCAGCTTGGATGTTCACAAAAGACTGTAACTATCATCATTTCAAATCCACCTTGTTCAAACTTATTTATCAAACTCAAGCTGCCATTTAAGCCACCAACAATGCCAACACTAAAAGTCTTCTACATGCCCATCTTGAGTCTCTTCAGTTGCATAAAATTCAGGCTCTCCAACATAATCAAACTGTAGATGAACTCAAGCATGATATTGAGCAAGTCAAGGAGGATCTCACCAAGTGCCTGGATGCTAAACTTCCTGATTCCACCATATTAAACATCAATCAAAATCTCACGAAAGAATATGACTTGAATTGGAAAGTTAAGAAATTGGGTTCAAGGCTATCAAAAGTGGAGAACTCAGTTGCTCAAATTCTCACCAATCAACAAACTCAAACTCATCTGCTACAACAACTGGTGGCAGCTTAAACTTCAAACCTTGCTCCACTTGATGATAACAAAAAGGGGGAGAAGGATGTGCATGTTCAAGTCAGTAAGGTAATTGTTCCAGCCATTACCTACTCAGAGCCACCAATGTTAGACAATATTGACTTAATCAATATAGCAGCAGCTGAACTCAAGCTGAAAGAACAAATAAAGAAGTTTGATGAAAGAATTGAGAAGGAATTTGGTCCAATTTCCAAACAAGAAAAATCTGTGAAGTACTCCACTTAGTTGAGACGAATTCCAATAGATAATGAAACTAGGAAATATGGAAAGAGGTCAAACCTCATCTAGAAGACATCAACATGCCATTTTGATTTTGAAGCCTAAGAAACACTCATAAAAGAACTCAAGAAAAAAATCCAATGGACCTAGTCTATGAAACTCCTAAACCTAATGAAAAAACTGCTTGGTCACTATATTGCAAATCACAAAGATCCAAGACACTTAGTCTTAAAGAAAAGGATAGCAAAGATCTACATGCATGGAAAACTAATTTGTGTGATGGCTGGACATCCTCACTTTGGAGAAGCTAAAAGAGAAGAGAGATTGAGACTCAAATCTCAGAAAAGCAGGCTAAGTTAGAAGCAAAGAAACAAGCTGAAAAGCCTGCTACCAAGTCAGAAACTGAGAAGCCTGCTACCATAACTGTAACTGAGAAGAGTGAAAAACCAAAGCAAGAACCAAAGAAATTAGGAAAAGGATAAAGGAAGGAGAGAGCCAAAAGAAAGCTGATTCTTAAAGAAGAAGAAAAGGAAGAACCAAAGCCAACTCACTCTAATGCCACAAATTAACCACCAATGCCCACTAGGGCTGAGCATTCGGTCGGTTCGGTCAAAAACTGAACCGAACCGAAAAAACTGAAAGCTGAAATTCTTAAATTTATCAAACTGAACCGAACCAAAGTATTCTCATAAACCGAACCAAAGTATTCTCATAAACTGAACCGCAACCAAACCGAAATAATAGAATCGGTTGGGTTCGGTTTGAAAAACAAAAATTCTGAAATCACGTGTAGTTTTTAATGATGATCGGAGACCATAACCAAATTAGAAGAAAAGATTTTACTGTTTAGAACAAGAATCAAAATCAACAAAACCTGTTAGAGGAAGAAACTTTGATACTAAAGAATAAAATTGAATCGAATGGTAGTCTGTTGAAATTGAATGGCGGCGAACAGATGAATCGGTTTAGGTTTAAAATATTTAGTTCATATTTTGTTTAACATTTAGATTGAGTAATAGAATCATTATATTTAAGTAAGATATGATTCAAGAAGACAGAGAATGGTTTTGAAGGAGGGGAAGGGACAATAAATTGTAGAGAGAGATACAACATGTGTGCGTATGTTGGGATAAAGAGTTATAGGGAATTCTGAAAAGTATATATGGTTAGGACCCTTATATGGGCCTAGGCCTGTTGATAAATGGGCTGAAAAATAAGTATTTTTATATATTTTGGTTAATTCGGTTTTAACCGAATCGATAAATAAAAAACCGAACGAAACCGATATTATTTCAGTTAAAGCCGAAAAATCGAATTAACCGCAATTTTATTAAAAACTTCAAACCAAACCAAACCGACATTACCCGGTTCGGTACGGTTTTTCAGTTTTGGTTCGGTTTTGCTTACCCCTAATGCCCACAATGAAGCAACATGAATATCCTGGTGTGAACTTTCATGGTGGGCCAATCATTCCCAAGGATGAACCGATAGACTGGAAAGCTTGCCTATTCCTGAGCAGAACATCCCAATTCCAACCCCTTCAAAAAGAAGAAAGAATATAGCTAGAAATCCAGTCAAGTATATCCCATTCCAATCCAAAGCCTGATCTAAACCTATGGTAACAATAAACAAATGAGATCAACTCTTTATCTGTGACATAAAGGAGTTTTCAGACATTAATCTTTACTTGGATGAACTAGATGAAGTGAGAGCAATTGAGGCCTCTAACAGACTTTCAGAAAGATTAGTGTTCAGGTAGAAGGGTGGAAAGGAAATCACTTGGCCTCTTCATAGGATTCTCAATGAAGACTACTCTCTCTTAGTCAAAGTATTCTCCGCAATCAAGAAAAAATTTAGATTCACCATGATGGCCAAAAAGGAGATACTCAACAAAATTGAACAAATAAGACAAAGCTGGAGAGACCCAAGTGCACTACCAAGAATCTTAACTATTCCTTATATTGGAAGTAGAGTGAACTTGATGCCATATTGGTTGATGGAGTTCAAGGATAAAAATAATACCAAAAGATTTTTCAGACTAGAATACCAGCTAAAAATATCAAGCAATGAAACTCTTAAGGAAATGCAGAAGATGCTGGATATATCTAATGAAGATGAATCTCAGTTCTACAGATAACTCCAACACCAGATAAAAGAGAATAATGAAAAAATGGGAAATAAGACTAGACACTCAAAGAGAAAGGATTAATTTGCTCAGCCTTGAGGAGCACCTTGAACAAAGCTTGTGAGACTTCTGTGAACTTTCTTTTATCAACTTTCAATAAAATTTCAGCACTTATCATTTTTTTATCTACCATTGAATGACTATTTTGTATAAGGTGTTTTGTTATCATCAAGTCCTCCTAAAATTTATGCCTACAATCCTAGTGAACATAAATTGGGGTAGATTGTTAGGAATATGTTGTAGGCTTAGAGATATTTCACCAAAACACCTTAGTAGATTTAATTAACTGTGTCTATAACTTTCAACGGATAATTTTACTTTGTCATCCGTTGAAAGAGTAGCTTATGTTTAAATAAGTATTTGTAGCACATTCCTGTATAGTGTAAGGTCTTAGAGAATTAGAAATTATAGGATATTCTAAGTCATGTTGACTACTAAAATGATATGCAAAATAGGTTGGCTAATTTTACATATTAGATGCCTTGTAATTTTGCATAAAAGAAATTATGTCAACAGCTGTGGAAATACTTTCAACGGATAAATCTACAAGGCTTCGATGGATGACTCAAGATGCTCTCAAGGGATGATCCAATAGAGACACAACGGATAATCTACAAAGTCTCAATGGATAACAAATTCAAATAGCAGTTAAAAGCGACTTGACAGTCATATGGGTTGATTATATACAAAAGGAATGTGGCTGACTATTTACATGTTTATGAGAATAAATAAGCATTTCCATATCCATGCTTACTTAAGAAATACAAAAATGCTGGATAGAGAAATGAAGAAATATGTGATTAGACCTAAATGTTTTGTTTTATATGTTTGTCTTTTTCAAATGTAACTTGGTGATATATAAACCAAAAGTAGCAAGTAGAAAAATTATCGATTAAACTGGGATATAGACAAGGCAAAATCTGTTAAGAATTTCTCTGTTTTTTTTTGTAAATTTACTTCTAAGCAGCTGTGTGCATTCTTGCATCACAGAGTTCTCAAATCAATATATATCTGTGGTGGAAAAGATCAATCCACTAGAAAGTTTTTAAATCCTTGTGTTTAATTACTTTGTGTCTTGAATACTTTCATATCTTATTCCGCGCATTGATATATTTTGGTAAAGAATCTTCTTAGTTTTCAAAAAGAAACCAAGAATTACATTCAACCCCCTTATGTAGTTCTATTGTTAGATTGTTTGGGAATAACACTAACTTTCAAAACTCCCCAAATTTTGATATTTAATTAAACCTGAATAGTATGATATACAATAATATAGAAATGAAATGCTGCATTGCATAATTGTTTTTACGAAAAAACTAGTTTAACAAGAATACCAAGTATCCTTCTGACAAGAAAAATAACATCAATTGTTCGGAAACATTATTACAAAGGAATGAAATATCATTTAAGAAGCCATCTGGAACGATATTTTCATAAGTCCTCAAAGGCCAGAGAGGACTTTTTCAAAGAAATTCTAGGAACCTTAGCTTTGAAGCAATTTTCCATATGATTCAATATCCGCATGAAAAGACTCCAAATCAGCCTTACTATAATAATGAAGGATATTTACCAGCATATTAAAATAACAAAATTTGAAAAAAATGAGAAAGATTATATCCTGATTAAAAAATATATTAAACTGATAAAGGCAATATATTATTTCTATTGATTATAGTGATAAAATAAACCATTGTCACTAAGTAGTTTTGTGTATATTATAACAAGAGATGGATATAAACTTTGACTTACCCATTCGAAGGAGCAGTTAACTTGGATGATGATGCTTCCCCTAAACCCTGAAGAGAATGGTTATCCGCACTATTTTGGATACCTAAAATGATATAGTTATTATATTAAGAAGCTGATGAAAAAACTATACACGTTGCACTAAATTAATTACATGTACATCGTATCAATAGAAATTTAAAGATTAAATATTGATAATAAGATGTTAAGTTAATGATATAATGATAAGTATAACACTACAATCGTTTGAGTTTGTATTCACGTAATCTTATCTTAATAAATAATGTAATTCATAATATCTTGCATCGAGATTAAGCACATAAAAGTTAAAAAGAATATAGGATATGTTAAGAAATTCAAGATAATTGATAGGAAATGTATTGTGGATCATACCTTGAAGCTTAGTTTTCTTTGCTTCAGTATTTCGCACCTTCTGTAGAGGACATTTAAACAATAATAGTAACCATCATTATAATAGAATAACTTATAGGTATTAGTTCTCATAATCGAACCAAAATGAACCTGAAGGTGAGATTTTATATGCTCAAGTGTCAGCCCCTTCACATTCATTCTTTTCCGTATGGCCTTTGGCGTGGCACCTATAGATTAATATAGATGGATTACAAAATTGTACACTAAATAAAATTTAGTAGCATCCTAATTATTGTGCAAATTAAGGGCTCAAATATATGAAATAAGGTTAGCTAATACATTGAAATTGGGTGTATTCAAACTTACTTTAATTTGGTAAATTTAACATTTTTTTTATAAATTTGGTGGCTGACTTTGATATGTATGTACAAAATTAGTCACTCTATCAATCTCGATATTTATTTTTTTTATAAATACATAAATAATATATAATATCTGTTATATCAAAAAATTCTCATGTTCGTTTGACATGTCTCGCTAATCAAATTAAAAAACAAAATATTATAAAAATAAATTTTGAAAAAAAAATATGATGTTGCGTCCAAGTAGATAAAAATAATGACAATGAATATTTTTATTAAAAGAAAGGATATTAAGAAATCAATTGATATTATATACATCATAACTTTAAGTAGAAAATTAAATTATTGTTAATTTCCTTCATTAATACAAAGATTATATAAATTAATTATGTTAGTGTGTGCAATTGAATAATTTTATAATATAGTAACATATATAATACAAAAAATGAATTATATGAAGTGTTGCAAGGAAAAGGTTGTGAAATCATATAATAATATAGCTAATATTTAAAAGATCTAATAACATATATCATTCATATCAAGAAACATCCGATAATTGGAAAGAAATCTTGAAACTAGATACATGCGTGTGTGTGTATAATTAAAATCAAATATTTAATTTAGAAAAAAGTTTAAGATGAAAAAAAATCTAGTACATTAGATATATTCAGAAAACTTACTAAAACATCCGCCGAGCTCAGAGACGGAACGAACAAATCGCAAGTGTAGCTCTCGTGTCCAGTGTAGGCGAGGCCTACCCAGTCCAAACAACGGACATTCTGGTTGGACAACTAGAACTTCTTCTTCAACACTTTGTTGTGGCTGCACTGTTGGATGTTGTTGTTCTGGATATGGCCAAACAATTGGGTCATCCAACCCTTGATTCAACTGCTGCAAATGTGAAGCTTGATGATAGTTTTGCACTGAGCAAACTTGATGATAAGACAGAAACATCAAATTTGAACCATGAATCTGGTGCACGAGATGATTCTGCAATATGAAATAATCGTGCATCGAGTAGCTTGGAGTTATGGAAAGGTTGTTAATAAAACCTTCTTTTTGGGAAAAACCCAACTGATCTAGATAACTTTCATGGTGATGGGAATATATTTGAGAGGGGACTGATGATGAACTCATTGGTGAAGACATTTTCTTTCATTTATGCTATTCTTTCCTCTCTATATGGCTGTTGTAGTCATTCACCCTCTCTTGTATATATCTACCCAAATATTCAGGATCTTCTAAATATGAATACAAATATGGAAAAAAGGTATGCTTTTTGTGAAAAATATTAAAAGAGAAATTCAAATATAAAGTATCTTTTAAATAATTCAATAATCACCTTTATGCATTATTATTATGGAATATAAAAAAGGCCCACATGAGTCTGGTAGCTCTAATCGAAATAAGACTCTAATACCACCAAGAAGGACCGTCTATTACGGTCACAAAATATCGTAAAATACAACAAATAAATGACAACAATTTATGAATTTTTATTATTGAGTAATTCTTTTTTTGTTTAGTGTCAATTTAAATATAGACATCACGAATATCAATAATTTTTATATTATAAAATACTTATTTTTTTTTTAAAAAAGAACATATGAAAATTTTTAGTCTCGACTTAAATTTAGACACCCAAAATGCGTGATTGGATAACAATATAACTTTGGACCCATTTTTAAATAATTCATGAAATTTATATCATAAAAATGATTATTAATATGGCTTGAACAAGATCTCGAAATAATAAGATTCTGGCACCCAATATAATAAAGAAATACTCTGTCAAAGAAAATAATTTATGAATATGTTTGATAACTAATTTTTATTTTTTTCATTTTCGGTCTATTTATAGAAATCACCAATATCAGTAAAGTTAGATTTAAATATAAATATACAAATAACTTTGGCCTAATTTAGACACCCAAGAATGTGGAACATATAACAATATCTGTTAGAAAATCTTCTTTAAGATAATTCATAAAATTATATCATAATAAAATTTCTAACGTGGGATAACATAAAAAAGGCGCATAAGATCCCAACACCAAGCACAACAAGATTCTAGTACCCTAAGAACGAACTTTTAGTATTGTCATAAAAATATTATACGAAAATGCTATATACATACGACCATAATTTATGGATTTTAATATATATATATATATGTATGTATTATGTAGTCGCCTCCTCTCTCTCTCTCTCTCTCTCTTAAGACCCTACTTGTTATTCATCGATCTATAGGCTATCAACCATTTGGTTGGTAATTAGCCATATCTTCATCGCTTTTCTTTGTTTTATTATTATTTAATAAATCTATCTATTCTTTGAGAGTGTACCTACCCAGTTATTGGGTTTTCTCTACCCATATTTGGCTTTGTTCTTTCTGTTAAAACCAATTTTTGTCAAGGACTAAGTTCCAATATTACATTTATACCGGGTATTCAGATAGAGATTATAATAAGAAAAGGTATAAATAATAAGAACGCTTGAGATATTTTTGACTGATCTTAAGAGTAGATTAATCAATAATGATTTTTGGATTCCTTTCGAGGAGCCAACATACCCATATTTATGGGGATCAAGTCCACGTAGTTCTATTCAATATTGCTTATGATTGGCGTTAGGCTCAGGCCATTGATATGCTTTGGCGGCAAGTAAATTTCATTATGGAAGTGACTATGTGTTGGTGGCAACTCATAAATATTATTTGACATTGGAATTCCAGATCATTCGAACATCTTCGTCATTGGACTGTCATTATCTTGATACCAAGTCGTTGAGCCTATTATACTCTTCCGAAGTAGGCCCAATAATATCTTGACCGATCGTCAGTGAACAGTCCTTATGTTGGTTTGTATTCGCAATTGAGTTCTGGGGCTTACCCTTTATTATGAAGTAATTAGCGACAGACTTGCTTGAGCAGATTATAGGCCCAAATAATACGCCATGTCGATGAACTAATATGAAATATCTGAAGTCATGATATTGTATCAACAAGTACCCAAGGTTTTTAAAACTTTTAGTTTTAAAAATCTTTAAGAAAGAGTGGGGTTCTACAACAAAAATAAAGAGTGTATAATTGCTTTACCTTTTATTTCAGCATCATTGGAAAAATAATGGTAGTTTTATTTGAGATGCTAGATCCACTTCTGCCGATGCATTCTATAGAATACTTCATGATCATGAATTGTCATTTTTTGGTCTCTTTTATCATTCGATGACCTAATAAAATTACTATATTTTATTATATGTTTTTCATACTCCTTCGACATACACCAAGTAATTAAAAATTAACTTCTTCTGCTGATGACCCACTAGAATCATCGTCCATATCCATCAGCATGAATGTATTAGCTTGTGGTGGATCAAGTGATATAAAGTCTTTGGCAGCGAGTTAACTAAGAGTATATAGCCGCATGCTAACAATTGTAGAATTTGTGTTTTAACTTTCTTTCGTCATTAGCATCACTTGCTTCACTTCTTACTTGACCATCTCTTGTGTATCATCTGTCTTTATTTTCGTCAACATCAAATGTTGTTTATCCTAATTGCTAATGGTCTATAATCCTTCATGTCAATGCACAAATACATATTATTATTATTAGGCTTCTTCATTTCTTTTTATGAACGACCCGTTAAAATTATGTTGCTTTTTGTTGAGGCTTAAACACTTATTTTTTTACCACAGTTGAATACACATCGACATTATACAACCTTGAAAATTCTTAAGGCCCCAATCCCCAAAATTTCACAAAAAATATATTATTCGTGAAATTCCCATTTTTCTTCTATGTCGATGGCTAAGTGATCATTCCATATGCCCACAAATCGTGTGGAAATCCTTGTCAACAATGTATTACTTGAGCGACAAAGCAACTTTTTATGTTATGCCAATGACTTCAAAATATCTTTCATACTAGGATACCATACCTAAAAGGTTGTTGTCGTCGAAGTATAAAAGTGGCACAAAAGTTGTTCACCGAAGCATAAATATTGGAATAAAGTTCTCACTAAAGCATACAAATAACAAAACAGTTATTCACCGAAGCATAAGTTAGCAAAAAAATTGTTGTTGTTAAAGCATACAAATGGCGAAAGATTACTTGTCTCTAAAGCATACAAATGGCAATAAATTTGTAGTCACCAAAGCAAAAAAATGGCGGAATTTTTTTTCTCGCCAAAGCATATAAATGATGAAAACGATGTTGTCGCCAAAGCATAAAATTGGCCAAAACGTTGTTCGTCGAAGTATAAAATTGAAGAAAAAGTTTAGTTGTTGAAGCATAAAAATGGCGAAAAGTTATTTTCTCCAAAGTATAAAAATGGAGAAGAATTTATTGTCGCGAAAGCATAAAAATGATGAATAACTTATTCCGCCGAAACATAAAAATGGCGAATAATTTATTTCGCCGAAGCATAAAAATGGCGAATAGTTGTTCTCATAGAAGCAAAGGTGATCAAATTCGAGGAGGATGCCAAGGCAGTTGTTATTCGTGAGGAAATGTCCTCGTGAAAAACAATTAGATTTCAAAAAACATATGTTTCAATATATGCCAATAGCACTTGAAATAGATGAAGATGATGATAAAGAAGAAACTGTAATTGCTGACGAAGAACAACCATGTAATGATGTCGATCCACCTAATGCATGCAATATCTTGACAATATTTTGATTCATCGTTAATGAGGTTGAAGTGAAATATTCTTTTCTACCACTGGCATAATAAAATTTTTGTTATTTATCTTTGGGTACATTCTAGTCTTTGTCAAGACATCTTACCCAGCTTACATGTTTGGCCGATCCACTATATTATAAAATATAATATTTTAGTCCAACTTGTACTTCCAATCCTCAAAATATAAAATACTATATTTAATCCAGATTACGCAATGTGAGATATACTTTGTGATTTATAAATTATTAATTATAAAAAACTGTAGATCACCCCTTTCTCATCTCAATCAAACCATCATAACTTTGCATCTTGTTAAGGCAGATTAAGTCACGAAACACAAGAGCAGTCAAATCGAGTCTCAAAGCTCACGAACCCTAGCAATAAATACGACTAGTTTTCAATCCATAACATTTGGTGCCGTCTGTGGAAAAGCATAACAACAACCATGGTGAACACACGGAGCAGGAACAACGCCCCTAAAAAACACCAGCTAGGACAACCCAACAAATTTCGTCAACGGTGGAGATACGCCCGCACTCAACCTACGCCTCCACCCAAGGGGGAATTCTAACAGGAGTAACTGAGCCTCAACTACAAGGAACGAATTCCCTGGCTCCTCAAGGTACAAATTCCCAATTTCAGCAGCTCCATGCACCTGTGAATCCTCGACCTGTTGGGTATGAGTATTCAACTATTGTGACCACAAACCCCCTTATGGAATCCCCTTATATCCTGAGGTTGGAGAAAGTGGACATGCTAATCGGAGTGAAGCTTGAGGGCATACACCCTCTATATACGCGGCTGACCCCAAGACCCCCAATTCCTCCAAGAAGGAGAGATCCTCCTCCAATCATAGACCTGGATGGTCCAATACGAAGAAGGGCTATTGTATCAAGGGCCAATCTGAGTGATCTTATGCCCTTAGGAGATCTCGATGATCCAATTCCACCATTCACTGAAGAAATAATGAATGCCCACATCTCGAGGAATTTTAAGATGCCTACCATTAAAGCATATGATGGTACTGGAGATCCCGCTAATCATGTTAGAACATTCTCTAATGCACTGTTGTTGCAGCCCGTGAACGATGCTATTAAGTGTCGGGCCTTTCCGCAAACCCTGTCGGAAATGGCTCAAATATAATACAGTCATTAAATAATTACTATGAATGCCTATAAATGTTATGCCTGCACAAAATTTGAATGCACAATTTGCTAATATGCCATTATCACAAAATCCTTACTATGCTACATTCAATATGCCATTTCATGTTAACCAACATGTGCTTAATAATTCTGTAATTATGAATGATTTTCAAAGCCCTATTCTAATGACCAAGGTTGAATCTCCATCACCTAAGTCAAATGAGGTAAAGCTTAAGAAACCTAAAAAGAAGGCTAACAAGGCAGGACCCAAGGAAACTTGGGTACCAAAATCATCTTGATTTGATTTTGATGTGTGCAGAGAAATGAAAAGAATCTTTGGTACCTGGATAGTGGTTGCTCAAGGCACATGACCGGAGATTCTACCCTGCTCACTAGGTTCAAGGAGAGAGCTGGCCCAAATATTACTTTTGGAGATGACAACAAATGGTATACTGTGGGATATGGCTTGATTTCAAAAGATAATGTCATCATTGAAGAAGTTGCCTTAGTTGATGGACTCAAGCACAATCTACTGAGTGCCAGTCAGTTATGTGATAAAGGCAATTCTGTAACCTTTAATTCAGAAGCTTGTGTTGTTACAAACAAAAAGAAAAACAAAGTGGTTCTCACAGGAGTGAGAAAAGGAAATGTGTACCTAGCCAACTTTAACTCATCTAATGCAAATTCTATTACTTGTCTTTTCAGCAAAACAAGTCAAGATGAAAGTTGGTTGTGGCATAGGAAGCTGACCCATATGAACTTCAAGACTATAAATGAGTTAGTCATGAAAGACCTAGTAAGAGGCATTCCTCAAGTGATGCCCGTCAAAAGGGAAAGCAAATCAAGGTATCATTAAAGAAGAAGCTTGAATCTACAATTAAAGAACCACTGCAACTATTGCACATGGACTTATTTGGACCATTCAACTTTTTCTCTTGTTGCAAGACTTGAATCTATCAGAAATTTTCTAGCCTATACAGCCCATGCCAATATCAAAGTCTATCAAATGGATGTGAAGAGTGCCTTTCTGAATGGTGATTTAGAGGAGGAAGTCTATGTCAGTGAGCCTCCTGGTTTTGAAGACCCCAACTTTCCCAAATCATCTACTATCTTTTGAAAGCACTTTATGGACTGAAGCAAGCACCTAGAGCATGGTATGCCACTTTATCAAAGTTTCTTTTGGAAAATCACTTCACAAGAGGTACTGTTGATAAAACTTTATTCTTTAGAAATGTTAATGGCTCTAGTATACTTGTTCAAATTTATCTAGATGATATTATATTTGGCTCTACAAATGAAAAAGTTTGCAAAAAGTTTGCCAAATTGATGCAAAGTAAGTATGAAATGAGTATGATGGGAGAACTAACTTACTTTCTTAGTTCGCAAGTTAAGAAAGTTAGTGATGGAATATTCATTAGTCAAACTAAATACATTCATGATCTTTTAAAGAAGTTTGGTCTAATGGATTGCACATCTGCAAAAACTCCCATGGCCACTGCAACAAAGCTTCAATTAAACACTACTGAAAAGTCTGTGGATATTTCAAGTTATAGGGGCATGGTTGGTTCACTTCTGTACTTCACAGCTAGTAGGCCAGATATAATATTTGCCACCTATCTTTGTGCTAGATTTCAAGCCGATCCTAGAGAATCTCATTTAGTATCTATTAAGAAAATTTTCAGATATCTCAAAGGAACACCAAAACTTGGCATTTGGTATCCTAGAGATTCTAGTTTTGATCTAATTGGTTATTCAGATACATATTATGCAGGTTGTAGAATAGACAAAAAAAGTACAAAAGGAACCTGTCAGTTTCTAGGAAAAAAACTAGTGTCCTGGTTTAGTAAGAAATAGAACTCAGTTTCCACTTCCACGGCTGGGGCTGAATACATTGCTGCTGGTAGCTGTTGTCCATAAATTCTATGGATGAAAAATCAGCCACTGGATTATGGTCTACATGTGGACAAGATTCTAATTTTCTGTGACAACACAAGTGCCATTGCCATCACTAAAAATCCTATACATCATTCAAGGACAAAGCACATTGACATCAAGTACCATTTCATTTGAGAACATGTCATGAATGGTACTGTGGATCTTCATTTTATTCCAAGTGAGCAACAACTTGTAGAAATCTTTACCAAGCCACTTGATGAGTCAACCTTCACTAGGTTGGTAAGTGATTTAGGTATGCTTAATTTTTCCAAAGTTATTTTGATTTCTAAGCAATTCGTAATGCAGCCAGAAAGAAATTTGATTTTTCCTATTAAGATGAAATTTTGGCTAAGTCAGAATTTACATCTCGACGAATGTTCATTATCCGTTAAAAGTGAATATTCGTTGAATTTCATTATCTGTTGAAAATCAAATATTTTTCTGGGTACTTTATATCTCAATGGATAATTGTTTGATCTATATCCGTTGAATTGCTTTAATCACAGCCGTTAATTCTATACCTTATCCATCGAATTTACACACAGTGCGTATATATATGTCGATGGATAATCTTTAGAATATATAGTTCCTCTCAAAAGAAACTAGTTTCAAAAACTATCAAAGAATATGAGGAGAGTGTGAAGGGTGGTGAGACAGGTGAGGGACAGAGTAAACATCAAAGAAGCCATAAGGATAAGGTGGGTGAGGTTAGTAAATCCCATCCTAGCCACACCACAATCTCCTTAAAGGTTGTGGTGATTATAAGGAAAGTAGCACACTGCTAGATGCATCCTCCCAAAAGGATGTAACTATTGAAAATAGCTCATCACTAAGAGCACATAACAGAAGGGGTAGGGACACTATAGACCAAACTCAAACCTATATTACAAAGAAGAAATTATAACCTTTAGGGGAGTCACAGGGCACACACACAGTGCCAATTGTAGCCAAAGACTCATTTACCGCACCATCTCAAATTCAGGTTGATGTGACTCCAAAAATATGGAGTCACAACCAAATTCTTTCACAATTGAAACACCTCACACACACAATTTTCCCACAAACTCACTGGATGGGGATATGATAAACACATCAATTTCTGATTCTCCATCTTTGAAACTCATGGAGGAGCCAAAATCTAAAGTAAGTGAGCATCATCTTATTGATGATATGTGCATAATCTCAAATCAATCACCATATATTTAACTGTACTTTCAACTCCTAACTCTATCGTTTCTACTCTCTCGACGTATATTCCTCATCCGTCGATAAGTGATTGTCTCTCGACAGATAAACTTCCACTACAAGAAAACAAGGCTAAATACCATCGTGCAAATACAACTGACATCAAATTCAACAGTTTTCGGTTGAATTTAAGGGCACGGCTAAATTCAACCGCATGCGGTCGTATTTATATACGATCGTAATTACGCGGTCAAATTTAGTACTAATTACAACCGAATAACTACAACCGTATTTATATGCAACCGTATACGGTTGAGTTTAGCCGTGCTCCTAAATTCAACCGTATTCGGTCAAATTTAGCCTTACTAATTACAACCGCATAAATACAACCGTATTTATATGCAACCGTATACAATTGAGTTTAGCCGTGCTCCTAAATTCAACCGTATTCGGTCGAATTTAGCCTTACTAATTACAACCGAATAAATACAACCGTATTTATATGCAACTGTATATGGTTGAGTTTAGCCGTGCTCCTAAATTCAACCGTATTCGGTCAAATTTAGCCTTGCCAAAAAATGGAGAGAATTTTCCCGCCAACGAATTTTGTACTAAATTCAACGGATTTCGGTCGAATTCGATTTTTAAAAATGGCGGGAAATTTCTGAAAAAAATATAGAATAAATTTACACGAAATTTGTATTTTAGTTCTTGCAAAAAAGATCATTATGGTAGTTAGATATTTATGGTTCAATTAATAATTATAGTTTGAGTTTCAATTTATTTTGTATTTGATTTAAATTATAATCCAACCATACGGATATGAAAATTGTCAAAAACAAAGTGTACGGAAAAAAATAAGTAATTTGAAAATTTAAATTTTAAGTATTTTTACAAATTGAATTTAGGGGTTGAGATCCTAACAATAAAATAGTTCGACAAGGACTTCTTACTAGTGTTTAGTCCCATACCGATGTTTCAATTTTTTTAAAATTTTTTTGTGAATGATCCAACCTTACAGATGTCAAGATCTATATATTTTAGTGATATGATAAAAATTTTGGAAAAAAATAAATGTATTTGCTTTGCTATTTAAACAGTCAACTAGTAGTTTGACCAGTACTTCTTACTTGTGTTTAGTCTCATATTGATGTTTCAATTTTTTAAAAATATTTATGAATGATCCAACCATAAGGATGTCAAGTTCTATATATTTTAGTGATATGATAAAATTTTAGAAAAAATTAAATGTATTTGGTTTGCTATTTCACTAGTCAACTAATAGTTTGACTAGTACTTCTTATCAGTATTTAGTCCCATATTGATGTTTTGATTTTTTCAAAAATGTTTATGAATGATCCAACCTTAAAGATGTCAATATATACATATATATGTTAGTGATATTATAAAATTTTAGAAAAAATAAATGTATTTAGTTTGTTATTTTAATAGTCAACTAGTAGTTTGACTAGTACTTCTAACTAGTGTTTAATGAATAATGATGTTCCGATTTTTTTTAAAAATGTAAGTGAATGATCCAACCATACAGATGTCAAGATCTATATATTTTAGTGATATGATAATTTTTTTTTAAAAAAATAAATGTATTTGCTTTGCTATTTTAACAGTCAACCAGTAGTTTGACCGGTACTTCTTACTTGTGTTTATTCTCATATTGATGTTTCAATTTTTTTTAAATATTTATGAATGATCCAACCGTTAGGATGTCATGATATATATATTTTAGTTAAATGATAAAAATTTTAGAAAAAAATAAATGTATTTGGTTTGCTATTTTAAAAGTCAACTAGTAGTTTGACCAATACTTCTTACTAGTGTTTAGTCCATATTGATGTTTCAATTTTTAAAAAAATGTATGTGACTGATCCAACCTTACAGATGTCAAGATCTATATATTTCAGTGATATGATAAAAAATTTATAAAAAAATAAATGTATTTGGTTTGCTATTTCACCAGTCAACTAATAGTTTGACTAGTACTTCTTATTAGTGTTTAGTCCTATACTGATGTTTTGATTTTTAAAAAAAATATTTATGAATGATCCAACCTTACACATGTCAAGATATATATGTTAGTGATATGATAATTGTTTTAGAAAAAAATAAATGTATTTGGTTTGTTATTATAATAGTCAACTTGTAGTTTGACCAGTACTTCTTACTAGTGTTTAGACCATACTGATGTTTCGATTTTAAAAAAAAATGTATGTTTGCTATTTTAATAGTAAACTAGTAGTTTGACCTGTAGTCATTACTAGTGTTTAGTGCCGTACTGATGTTTTGATTTTTTAAATGATTCAACCCTACAAATTTCAAGATCTATATATTTTAGAATAATTTTTAAAATTTAGAATATTATAATCTTTGTTAGGAAAATATTAAATAATATTTATGTCCTATAAAAGTTAATAAAATAATAATAATAATAATAATAATAATAATAATAATAAATAAATAAATAAATTGACACTCTTAAATTTGACCGAATACGGTTGTATTTAGAGACACGTCAGCTATCCGCGTGAACTATATCTAACGGACCAAATTCAATTACTCTCTCAACAATCTAACGGTTAGAGTTACACCAAAACAAAACAAAATTATATAAAAAAAAAAAACATAACCCTGAACCACCCACCCCCTTGCGCGTCCCCCCTAACCCTCACGCCGCACTACCTCCTTCCCCCTCCCCTGTTTTTTCCAGCAATCCTCCCTCCCTCTCTCTATCTCTCTCTCTCTCTAGTATTCTTCTTCTTCTTCTTCCTCTCGTTCTTCTCCGATCACATCGCTGTTGCATCTCCGCCACTTCGCCGCCGCACACTACCTCCTTCCCCCTCCCCTGTTTTTTCCGGCAATCCTCCATCCCTCCCTCCCTCCCTCTCTCTCTCTCTTCTGTATTCTTCTTCTTCTTCCTCTCGTTATTCTCCGATCACATCGCTACTGCATCTCCGCCACTTCACCGCATCTCTGGCGGCGAAGGTGAAAGAAGAGAAGGATCTGTGGTGCTTATATGTATAATATTTGTAATGAAAAATGTCAATTTCTATATGGGGAGTTTAAGAAGGATATCTCTTGTAAGCCGCAGTTGTAATATACAATATTATGATTTCTTTCTTTGGCCGGGTGGTGCTTAGAGAACAGATGGAGGCTGCTTTACAGGAAATGTAGATATCAAACATAATGCCTAATCTAAACACATATAATATTTTTTTTGGTGGATATGTCATAGCATGGTTTGGTAAACATATAATACAATCTAAGCACTTTTAAAGTGATGGAAGCAAGTGGTATTCATCCTGATATTCACACTCTTTTGTTGTTGCTTCGGGGATACACACATTCTGGTAATTAAGCTCACCGAAATCTGGATATTTTCTAGTTTCCGGAGAGTTTTTTTTTGAAATTAGCATGCGTAAATTCAACTGTATTCTGCGGCATTTAGAATACTATTTTTGACCAAATACGGTTGAATTTAATAATTGGGCGGGCCTTTTAAATTTTGTCATTAAACTAAAATATTTGGGCAGGATATTCGAATTTTATCCGAAAAATTAAATTTGACCGGAAGCGGTTGTATTTAGCCTGTCGTATTTAAGCGGTTGTATTTAGCCGATTATATTATTCGGTCATATTTAGTACTAAATACAACTGGTTTACTAAATATAACTCGAGCAAATACAACCGGTCCAAAAACTGGTCGTATTTAGCTAAATACAACCGAAAACGGTCGAATTTAGCTAAATACAACTGATTTTCCTCCGGTTGTATTTACCCATTTTTTTGTAGTGTTCACAGAAATTATCCTTCGACATTCACAACTACTATTTCGACGGATATCTCTCATCCGCTGAAAGTCTCTACACAACCTGAAATTTCTAAACTTGTTACTAGTGTAGATGACTTAGTGGTTGTTCAATCACTCTTAGGATTGAGGGAATGGAGTTACTTGAGTGAGAGGCTGAGTTGCTCTTAGGCAAAAGGAGAGGAAAATAGTGAAAATATGCATGCTATTTCTTTCAGCATGAAAAAAGTGAGTGAGAGGAGTCCCACCTTAGATGGTGAAGCTGGTGTGAGGGTGGGGAGCCAAGGGGATCCCTTGATGAAAGAAAAAGAGAAAAAATGAGAGAAAAGCAAGTACAGAAGAATGGGAAGATCCCACTGCTAGTGAGTTAATGGATGTCAATGAAGGAGATAGAAAGAAACTATTTTAACAAGAATATCAAGTTGTTCTAGTTTCTGTTTCTTTTGATGCTAAGATATTTGCTCACCCTGTTCCAGCATATCAGACTCTAGCTGAAGAAAATAATGAGGATGTAGAGAAGATTCTAAACTTTGTGCACACTACAGCCTCTATGCTAAGGGAAAAGGATGTAATCAATTCTCTTCCACCTACAGCTGGTGATGACTTTGACTATCCTTCTGGTGGTTCTATTGGGGATGACTCTCTTGGAGAGAATGCTGAAGAGGTAGGCATGAACATAGAGGGAGATGCATAAACTCCAGCTTGGATGTTCACAAAAGACTGTAACTATCATCATTTCAAATCCACCTTGTTCGAACTTATTTATCAAACTGTAGATGAACTCAAGCATGATATTGAGCAAGTCAAGGAGGATCTCACCAAGTGCCTGGATGCTAAACTTCCTGATTCCACCATATTAAACATCAATCAAAATCTCACGAAGGAATATGACTTGAATTGGAAAGTTAAAAAATTAGGTTCAAGGCTGTCAAAAGTGGAGAACTCAGTTGCTCAAATTCTCACCAATCAACAAACTCAAACTCATCTGCTACAATAACTGGTGGCAGCTTAAACTTCAAACCTTGCTCCACTTGTTGATAAAAAAAAGGGGGAGAAGGATGTGCATGTTCAAGTCAGTAAGGTAATTGTTCCAGCCATTACCTACTCAGAGCCACCAATGTTAGACATTATTGACTTAATCAATATAGCAGCAGCTAAACTCAAGCTGAAAGAACAAATGAAGAAGTTTGATGAAAGAATTGAGAAGGAATTTGGTCCAATTTCCAAACAAGAAAAATCTGTGAAGTACTCCACTCAGTTGAGACAAATTCCAATAGATAATGAAACTAGGAAATATGGAAAGAGGTCAAACCTCATCTAGAAGACATCAACATGCCATTTTGATTTTGAAGCCTAAGAAACACTCATAAAAGAACTCAAGAAAAAATCCAATGGACCTAGTCTATGAAACTCCAAAACCTAATGAAAAAACTGCTTGGTCACTCTATTGCAAATCACAAAGATCCAAGACACACAATCTTAAAGAAAAGGATAACAAAGATCTACAGGCATTAAAAACTAATTTGTGTGATGGCTGGACATCCTCAATTTGGAGAAGCTAAAAGAGAAGAGAGATTGAGATTCAAATCTCAGAAAAGCAGGCTAAGTTAGAAGCAAAGAAACAAGCTGAAAAGCCTGCTACCAAGTCAGAAACTGAGAAGCCTGCTACCATAACTATAACTGAGAAGAGTAAAAAACCAAAGCAAGAACTAAAGAAATTAGGAAAAGGATAAAGGAAGGAGAGAGCCAAAAGAAAGCTGATTCTTAAAGAAGAAGAAAAGGAAGAACCAAAGCCAACTCACTCTACTGCCACAAATTAACCACCAATGCCCACTAGGGCTGAGCATTCGGTCGGTTCGGTCAGAAACTGAACCGAACCGAAAAAACTGAAAGCTGAAATTCTTAAATTTATCAAACTGAACCGAACCAAAGTATTCTCAAAAACCGAACCAAAGTATTCTCATAAACTGAACCGAAAGTAAACCGAAATAATAGAATCGGTTGGGTTCGGTTTGAAAAACAAAAATTCTGAAATCACGTGTAGTTTTTAATGATGATCGGATGTTAGGTCACACACACACTGTAGAGGGGGTGAATACAGTATATAGTACACTCAAATCAAACTTTAAGAAATTAAGTAACAGAAAACAAACTTTATTGAAACAATAAACTCTGTTACAGTATGGAACTGTTACCTCTCAGTGATGAACAAATATCACGAGAGCTGCTAGGGTTACAATGAATAATCTTCTCTAATAATGATAACACTTATAGTGTAAACCCTATGTCTGTGTTTATATACTACACAGTTACAAGATAATCGCTAATTGATATGGAATATAATTCTGCTTCCTAAAATATATCAATCAGATATCTTTTCTTCCAAGTATTCCATTCTTTACAGAATTCCTTCTTCATGCATATCTCTTCTTATGTTTATCTTGATCTTCTTTTCTTTAATCAGCTACTGTCCTTATCTGATCGTCCTTCAGCACTTAAGTTCTGATATCTATCTTCTGATGATTATCTCCTGATAACATAAGTACTGATATCCTTAAGTCCTGACTTCCAGTATAAGTACTGATCAACAGTAAAGTACTGATTTATCCTGTTCAAGTAAGATCTGAAAGCTAAACATAAAACATATTAGCCATGACATTATCAAATATATCTAACATCGGAGACCATAACCAAATTAGAAGAAAAGATTTTACTGTTTAGAAGAAGAATCAAAATCAACAAAACCTGTTAGAGGAAGAAACTTTGATACTAAAGAATAAAATTGAATCGAATGGTAGTCTGTTGAAATTGAATGGCGGCGAACAGATGAATCGGTTTAGGTTTAGAATATTTAGGTCATATTTTGTTTAACATTTAGATCGAGTAATAGAATCATTATATTTAAATAAGATATGATTCAAGAAGACAGAGAATGGTTTTGAAGGAGGGGAAGGGGGAATAAATTTTAGAGAGAGATACAACATGTGTGCGTATATTGGGATAAAGAGTTATAGGGAATTCTGAAAAGTATATATGGTTAGGACCATTATATGGGCCTAGGCCTTTTGATAAATGGGATGAAAAATAAGTATATTTATATATTTCGGTTAATTCGGTTTTAACCGAATCGATAATTAAAAACCGAACCAAACCGATATTATTTCGGTTAAAGCCGGAAAATCGAATTAAGCGGAATTTTATTAAAAACTTCAAACCAAACCAAACCGAAATTACCCGGTTCGGTTCAGTTTTTCAGTTTCGGTTTCGGTTTTGCTTACCCCTAATGCCCACAATGAAGCAACATGAATATCCTGGTGTGAACTTTCGTGGTGAGCCAATCATTCCCAAGGATGAACCAATAGACTGGAAAGCTTGCCTATTCCTGAGCTGAACATCCCAATTCCAATCCCTTCAAAAAGAAGAAAGAATATAACAAGAAATCCAGTCAAGTCTATCCCATTCCAATCCAAAGCCTGATCTAAACCTATGGCAACAATAAACAAATGAGATTAACTCTTTATCTGTGACATAAAGGAGTTTTCAGACATTAATCTTTACTTGGATGAACTAGATGAAGTGAGAGCAATTGAGGCCTATAACAGACTTCCAGAAAGATTAGTGTTCAGGTAGAAGGGTGGAAAGGAAATCACTTGGCCTCTTCATAGGATTCTCAATGAAGACTACTCTCTCTTAGTCAAAGTATTCTCTGCAATTAAGAAAATTTTTGGATTCACCATGATGGCCAAAAAGGAGATACTCAACAAAATTGAACAAATAAGACAAAGCTGGAGAGACCCAAGTGCACTACCAAGAATCTTAACTATTCCTTACATTAGAAGTAGAGTGAACTTCAGGCCATATTGGTTGATGGAGTTCAAGGATAAAAATAATACCAAAAGATTTTTCAGACTAGAAGACCAGCTAAAAATATCAAGCAATGAAACTCTTAAGGAAATGCAGAAGATGCTGGATCTATCTAATGAAGATGAATCTCGGTTTTACAGACAACTCCAACACCAGATAAAAGAGAATAATGAAAAGATGGGAAATAAGACTAGACACTCAAGGAGAAAGGATTAATTTGCTCAGCCTTGAGGAGCACCTTGAACAAAGCTTGTGAGACTTCTGTGTTGAATAACTATTTTGTACAAGGTGTTTTGTTATCATCAAGTCCTCGTAAAATTTATGCCTACAATCCTAGTAGACATAAATTGGGGTAGATTGTTAGGAATATGTTGTAGGCTTGATGATATTTCACCAAAACACATTACTAGATTTAATTAAGTGTGTAACTTTCAACGGATAATTTTACTTTGTCATCCGTTGAAAGAGTAGCTTATGTTTAAATAAGTATTTGTAGCACATTCATATATAGTGTAATGTCTTAGAGAATTAGAAATTGTAGGATATTCTAAGTCATATTGACTACTAAAATGATATGCAAAATAGGTTGGCTAATTTTATATATTAGATGCCTTGTAATTTTTCATAAATGAAATTGTGTCATCTGCTGTGGAAATACTTTCAACGGATAAATCTACAAGGCTTCGACAGATGACTCAAGATGCTCTCAATGGATGATCCAATAGAGACACAACAGATAATCTACAAAGTGTCAATGGATAACAAATTCAAATAGCAGTTAAAAGCGACTTGACAGTCATATGGTTTGATTATATACAAAAGGAATGTGGCTGACTATTTACATGTTTATGAGAATAAATAAGCATTTCCATATCCATGCTTACTTGAAGAAACACAAAAATGCTGGATAGAGAAATGAAGAAACATGTGATTAGACCTAAATGTTTTGTTTTATATGTTTGTCTTTTTCAAATGTAACGTGGTGATATATAAACCAAGAGTAGCAAGTAGAAAAATTATCGATATACTGGGATATAGACAAGGCAAAATCTGTTAAGAATTTCTCTGTTTTTTTTGTAAATTTACTTCTAAGCAGCTGTGTGCATTCTTGCATCACAGAGTTCTCAAATCAATATATATCTCTGGTGGAAAAGATCAATCCACTAGAAAGTTTTTAAATCCTTGTGTTTAATTACTTTGTGTCTTAAATACTTTCATATCTTATTCCGCGCATTGATATATTTTGATAAAGAATCTTCTTAGTTTTCAAAAAGAAACCAAGAATTACATTCAACCCCCTTATGTAATTCTATTGTTAGATTGTTTGGGAATAACACTAACTTTTAAAACTCCCCAAATTTTGATATTTAATTAAACCTGAATAGTACGATATACAATAATATAGAAATGAAATGCTGCATCGCATAATTATTTTTACGAAAAAACTAGTTTAACAAGAACACTAAGTATCCTTCTAACAAGAAAAATAACATCAATTGTTCAGAAACATTATTACAAAGGAATGAAAAATCATTTAAGAAGCCATCTGGAATGATATCTTCATAAGTCCTCAAAGGCCAGAGAGGACTTTTTCAAAGAAATTCTAGGAACCTTAGCTTTGAAGCAATTTTCCATATGATTCAATATCCGCATGAAAAGACTCCAAATTAGCTTTCCTATAATAATGAAGGATATTTATCAGCATATTAAAATAACTAAATTTGAAAAAAAATGACAAAGATTATATCCTGATTAAAAAATATATTAAACTGATAAAGGCAATATGTTATTTCTATTGATTATAGTGATAAAACAAACCATTGACACTAAGTAGTTTTGTGTATATTATAACAAGAGATGGATGGATATAAACTTTGACTTACCCATTCGGAGGAGCAGTTAACTTGGATGCGGATGCTTCCCCTAAACCCTGAAGAGAATGGTTATCCACACTATTTTGGATACCTAAAATGATATACTTATTATATTAAGAAGCTGATGAAAAAACTACATACGTTGCACTAAATTAATTATATGTACATCGTATCAATAGAAATTTAAAGATTAAATATTGATAATAAGATGTTAAGTTAATGATATAATGATAAGTATAACACTATAATCGTTTGAGTTTGTATTCACGTAATCTTATCTTAATAAATAATGTAATTCATAATGTTTTGCATCGAAATAAGATTCTAGTACCACCAAAAACGACCTCTATTACGGTCACAAAATATCGTAAAATACAAAAAATAAATGACAACAATTTATGAATTTTCATTATTGAGTAATTCTTTTTTTATTCAGTGTCAATTTAAATATAGACATCACGAATATCGATAATTTTTATATTATGAAATACTTAATTTTTTTTAAAAAAAGAACATATGAATATTTTTAGTCTAGACTTAAATTTAGACACCCAAAATGCGTGATTGGATAACAATATAACTTTGGACCAATTTTTAAATAATTCATGAAATATGGCTTGAACAAGATCTCGAAATAATAAGATTCTGGCACCCTATATAATAAAGAAATACTCTGTCAAAGAAAATAGTTTATGAATATGTTTGATAACTAATTTTTATTTTTTTCATTTTCAGTCTAATTATAGAAATCACCAATACTAGTAAAGTTAGATTTAAATATAAATATACAAATAACTTTGGCCTAATTTAGACACCCAAGAATGTGGAACATATAACAATATCTGTTAGAAAATCTTCTTTAAGATAATTCATAAAATTATATCATAATAAAATTTCTAACGTGGGATAACATAAAAAAGGTGCATAAGATCCCAATACCAAGCACAATAGGATTCTAGTACCCTAAGAATGAACTTTTAGTATTGTCATAAAAATATTATACGAAAATGCTATATATATACGACCGAATTTATGGATTTTAATATATATATATATATGTGTGTATGTATTATGTAGTCGCCTCCTCACTCTCTCTCTCTCTCTCTCTCTCTCCTTCTCTCTTTTTCTCACTTAAGACCCTACTTGCTATTCATCGAACTATAGGCTATCATCAACCATTTGGTTGGTAATTAGCCATATCTTCATCGCTTTTCTTTGTTTTAGTATTATTTAATAAATCTATCTATTGTTTGAGAGTGTTCTACCCAGTTATTGGGTTTTCTCTACCCATATTTGGCTTTGTTCTTTCTGTTAAAACCAATTTTTATCAAGGACTAAGTTCCAATATTAAATTTATATCTGGTATTCAGATAGAGATTATAATAAGAAAAGGTATAAATAATAAGAACGCTTGAGATATTTGGGACTGATCTCAAGAGTAGATTAATCAATAATGATTTTTGGATTCCTCTCAAGGTGCCAACGTACCCTTATATATGGGGATCAAGTCCACGTAGTTCTATTCAATATTGCTTATGATTGGAGTTAGGCTCAGGCCATTGATATGCTTTGGCGGCAAGTAAATTTCATTAGGGAAGTGACTATGCTTTGGTGGCAACTCATCAATATTATTGGAAATTGGAATTCCAGATCATTCGAACATCTTCGTCATTGGACTGTCATTATCTTGATACCAAGTTGTTGAGCCTATTATACTCTTCCGAAGTAGGCCCTAAAATATCTTGACCCATCGTCAATGAATAGTCCTTATGTTGGTTTGTATTCACAATTGAGTTTTGGGGCTTACCCTTTATTATGAAGTAATTGGCGACAGACTTGCTTGAGCAGATTATAGGCCCAAATAATACGCCATGTCGATGATCCAATATGAAATATCTGAAAGCATGATATTGTATCAACAAGTACCCAAGATTTTTAAAACTTTTAGTTTTAAAAATCTTTAAGAAACACTGGGGTTCTACAACGAAAATAAAGAGCATATAAGTGCTTTACCTTTTATTCCAGCATCATTGGAAAAATAATGGTAGTTTTATTTGAGCTGCTAGATCCACTTCTGCTGGTGCATTCTATAGAATACTTCATGATCAGGAATTGTCATATTTTGGGCTTTTTTATCTCTCGATTACCTAATAAAATTACTATATTTTATTATGTGTTTTGCATACTCTTTCGACATACACCAAGTAATTAAAAATTAACGTCTTCTGCTGATGACCCACTAGAATCATCATCCATATCCATCAGCATGAATGTATTAGCTTGTAGTGGATCAAGTGATATAAAGTCTTTGGCAGCGAGTTAACTAAGAGTATATAGCCGCATGCTAACAATTGTAGAATTTGTGTTTTGACTTTATTTCGTCATTAGCATCAATTGCTTCACTTCTTACATGACCATCTCTTGTGTATCATCTGTCTTTATTTTCATCAACATCAGATTTTGTTTATCCTAATTGCTAATGGTCTACAATCCTTCATGTCAATGCACAGATACATATTATTATTATTATTAGGCTTCTTCATTTCTTTTTATGAACAACCCGGTAAAATTATGTTGCTTTTTGTTGAGGCTTAAACACTTATTTTTTTACCACAGTTGAATACACATCGACATTATACAACCTTGAAAGTTCTTAAGGCTCCAATCCCCAAAATTTCACAAAAATTATATTATTCGTGAAATTCTCATTTTTCTTCTATTTGTAGCACATTCCTGTATAGTGTAATGTCTTAGAGAATTAGAAATTGTAGGATATTCTAAGTCATGTTGACTACTAAAATGATATGCAAAATAGGTTGGCTAATTTTACATATTAGATGCCTTGAAATTTTGCATAAATGAAATTGTGTCAACTACTGTGGAAATACTTTCAACGGATAAATCTACAAGGCTTCGACGGATGACTCAAGATGCCCTCAATGGATGATCCAATAGAGACACAACGGATAATCTACAAAGTCTCAATGGATAACAAATTCAAATAGCAGTTAAAAGCGACTTGACAGTCATATGGGTTAATTATATACAAAAGGAATGTGGCTGACTATTTACATGTTTATGAGAATAAATAAGCATTTCCATATTCATGCTTACTTGAAGAAATACAAAAATGCTGGATAGAGAAATGAAGAAACATGTGATTAGACCTAAATGTTTTGTTTTATATGTTTGTCTTTTTCAAATGTAACTTGGTGATATATAAACCAAGAGTAGCAAGTACAAAAATTATCGATTAAACTGGGATATAGACAAGGCAAAATCTGTTAAGAATTTCTCTGTTTTTTTTGTAAATTTACTTCTAAGCAGCTGTGTGCATTCTTGCATCATAGAGTTCTCATATCTTATTCCGCGCATTGATATATTTTGATAAAGAATCTTCTTAGTTTTCAAAAAGAAACCAAGAATTACATTCAACCCCCTTATGTAATTCTATTGTTAGATTGTTTGGGAATAACACTAACTTTCAAAACTCCCCAAATTTTGATATTGAATTAAACCTGAATAGTACGATCTACAATAATATAGAAATGAAATACTGCATTGCATAATTGTTTTTACGAAAAAACTAGTTTAACAAGAACACCAAGTATCCTTCTAACAAGAAAAATAACATCAATTGTTCAGAAATATTATTACAAAGGAATGAAAAATCATTTAAGAAGCCATCTGGAATGATATCTTCATAAGTCCTCAAAGGCCATGGAGGACTTTTTCAAAGAAATTCTAGGAACCTTATCTTTGAAGCAACTTTCCATATGATTCATTATCCTCATGAAAAGACTCCAAATTAGCTTTCCTATAATAATGAAGGATATTTACCAGCATATTAAAACAACTAAATTTGAAAAAAAATGACAAAGATTATATCCTGATTAAAAAATATATTAAACTGATAAAGGCAATATGTTATTTCTATTGATTATAGTGATAAAACAAACCATTGACACTAAGTAGTTTTGTGTATATTATAACAAGAGATGGATGGATATAAACTTTGACTAACCCATTCGGAGGAGCAGTTAACTTGGATGAGGATGCTTCCCCTAAACCCTGAAGAGAATGGTTATCCGCACTATTTTGGATACCTAAAATGATATACTTATTATATTAAGAAGCTGATGAAAAAACTACATACGTTGCACTAAATTAATTATATGTACATCGTATCAATAGAAATTTAAAGATTAAATATTGATAATAAGATGTTAAGTTAATGATATAATGATAAGTATAACACTATAATCGTTTGAGTTTGTATTCACGTAATCTTATCTTAATAAATAATGTAATTCATAATATTTTGCATCGAAATAAGATTCTAGTACCACCAAGAACGACCTTCTATTACGGTCACAAAATATCGTAAAATACAACAAATAAATGACAACAATTTATGAATTTTTATTATTGAGTAATTCTTTTTTTATTCAGTGTCAATTTAAATATAGACATCACGAATATCGATAATTTTTATATTATGAAATACTTAATTTTTTTTAAAAAAAGAACATATGAATATTTTTAGTCTAGACTTAAATTTAGACACCCAAAATGCGTGATTGGATAACAATATAACTTTGGACCCATTTTTAAATAATTCATGAAATTCATATCATAAAAATGATTATTAATATGGCTTGAACAAGATCTCGAAATAATAAGATTCTGGCACCCTATATAATAATGAAATACTCTATCAAAGAAAATAGTTTATGAATATGTTTGATAACTAATTTTTATTTTTTTCATTTTCAGTCTAATTATAGAAATCACCAATACTAGTAAAGTTAGATTTAAATATAAATATACAAATAACTTTGGCCTAATTTAGACACCCAAGAATGTGGAACATATAACAATATCTGTTAGAAAATCTTCTTTAAGATAATTCATAAAATTATATCATAATAAAATTTCTAACGTGGGATAACATAAAAAAGGTGCATAAGATCCCAATACCAAGCACAATAGGATTCTAGTACCCTAAGAATGAACTTTTAGTATTGTCATAAAAATATTATACGAAAATGCTATATACATACGACCAGAATTTATGGATTTTAATATATATATATATGCGTATGTATTATGTAGTCGCCTCCTCTCTCTCTCTCTCTCTCTCTCTCTCTCTCTCTTTCTCTCTTTTTTTCTCACTTAAGACCCTACTTGCTATTCATCGATCTCTAGGCTATCATCAACCATTTCGTTGGTAATTAGCCATATCTTTATCACTTTTCTTTGTTTTAGTATTATTTAATAAATCTATCTATTGTTTGAGAGTGTACCTACCCAGTTATTGGATTTTCTCTACCAATATTTGGCTTTGTTCTTTCTGTTAAAACCAATTTTTATCAAGGACTAAGTTCCAATATTAAATTTATATCTGGTATTCAGATAGAGATTATAATAATAAAAGGTATAAATAATAAGAACGCTTGAGATATTTGGGACTGATCTCAAGAGTAGATTAATCAATAATGATTTTTGGATTCCTCTCAAGGTGCCAACATACCCTTATTTATGGGGATCAAGTCCACGTACTTCTATTCAATATTGCTTATGATTGACGTTAGGCTCAGGCCATTGATATGCTTTGGTGGCAAGTAAATTTCATTATGGAAGTGACTATGCTTTGGTGGCAACTCATCAATATTATTGGAAATTGGAATTCCAGATCACTCGAACATCTTCGTCATTGGACTGTCATTATCTTGATACCAAGTCGTTGAGCCTATTATACTCTTCCGAAGTAGGCCCAATAATATCTTGACCCATCGTCAGTGAATAGTCCTTATGTTGGTTTGTATTCGCAATTGAGTTTTGGGGCTTACCCTTTATTATGAAGTAATTGGCGACAGACTTGCTTGAGCAGATTATAGGCCCAAATAATACGTCATGTCGATGATCCAATATGAAATATCTGAAAGCATGATATTGTATCAACAAGTACCCAAGATTTTTAAAACTTTTAGTTTTAAAAATCTTTAAGAAAGACTGGGGTTCTACAACAAAAATAAAGAGTATATAATTGCTTTACCTTTTATTCCAGCATCATTGGAAAAATAATGGTAGTTTTATTTAAGCTGCTAGATCCACTTCTGCCGATGCATTCTATAGAATACTTCATGATCAGGAATTCTCATTTTTTGGGCTTTTTTATCTCTCGATGACCTAATAAAATTACTATATTTTATTATGCGTTTTGCATACTCCTTCGACATACACCAAGTAATTAAAAATTAACATCTTCTGCTGATAACCTACTAGAATCATCGTCCATATCCATCATCATGAATGTATTAGCTTGTAGTGGATCAAGTAATATAAAGTCTTTGGCAGCGAGTTAACTAAGAGCATATAGCCGCATGCTAACAATTGTAGAATTTGTGTTTTGACTTTCTTTCGTCATTAGCCTCAATTGCTTCACTTCTTACTTGACCATCTCTTGTGTATCATCTGTCTTTATTTTCATCAACATCAGATGTTGTTTATCCTAATTGCTAATGGTCTACAATCCTTCATGTCAATGCACATATACATATTATTATTATTAGGCTTCTTCATTTCTTTTTATGAACGACCCGGTAAAATTATGTTGCTTTTTATTGAGGCTTTAACACTTATTTTTTTTACCACAGTTGAATACACATCGACATTATACAACCTTGAAAATTCTTAAGGCCCCAATCCCCAAAATTTCACAAAAATTATATTATTCGTGAAATTCTCATTTTTCTTCTATTTGTAGCACATTCCTGTATAGTGTAATGTCTTAGAGAATTAGAAATTGTAGGATATTCTAAGTCATGTTGACTACTAAAATGATATATAAAATAGGTTGGCTAATTTTACATATTAGATGCCGTGTAATTTTGCATAAATGAAATTGTTTCAACTGCTGTTGAAATACTTTCAACGGATAAATCTACAAGGCTTCGACGGATGACTCAAGATGCTCTCAATGGATGATCCAATAGAGACACAATGGATAATCTACAAAGTCTCAATGGATAACAAATTCACATAGCAGTTAAAAGCGACTTGACAGTCATATGGGTTGATTATATACAAAAGGAATGTGGCTGACTATTTAAATGTTTATGAGAATAAATAAGCATTTCCATATCCATGCTTACTTGAAGAAATACAAAAATGCTGGATAGAGAAATGAAGAAACATGTGATTAGACCTAAATGTTTTGTTTTATATGTTTGTCTTTTTCAAATGTAACTTGGTGATATATAAACCAGGAGTAGCAAGTAGAAAAATTATCGATTAAACTGGGATATAGACAAGGCAAAATCTGTTAAGAATTTCTCTGTTTTTTTTGTAAATTTACTTCTAAGCAGCTGTGTGCATTCTTGCATCACAGAGTTCTCATATCTTATTCCGCGCATTGATATATTTTGATAAAGAATCTTCTTAGTTTTCAAAAAGAAACCAAGAATTACATTCAACCCCCTTATGTAATTCTATTGTTAGATTGTTTGGGAATAACACTAACTTTCAAAACTCCCCAAATTTTGATATTGAATTAAACCTGAATAGTACGATCTACAATAATATAGAAATAAAATACTGCATTGCCTAATTGTTTTTATGAAAAAACTAGTTTAACAAGAACACCAAGTATCCTTCTAACAAGAAAAATAACATCAATTGTTCAGAAACATTATTACAAAGGAATGAAAAATCATTTAAGAAGCCATCTGGAATGATATCTTCATAAGTCCTCAAAGGCCATAGATGACTTTTTCAAAGAAATTCTAGGAACCTTATCTTTGAAGCAACTTTCCATATGATTCATTATCCGCATGAAAAGACTCCAAATTAGCTTTCCTATAATAATGAAGGATATTTACCAGCATATTAAAACAACTAAATTTGAAAAAAAATGACAAAGATTATATCCTGATTAAAAAATATATTAAACTGATAAAGGCAATATGTTGTTTCTATTGATTATAGTGATAAAACAAACCATTGACACTAAGTAGTTTTGTGTATATTATAACAAGAGATGGATGGATATAAACTTTGACTTACCCATTCGGAGGAGCAGTTAACTTGGATGAGGATGCTTCCCCTAAACCCTGAAGAGAATGGTTATCTGCACTATTTTGGATACCTAAAATGATATACTTATTATATTAAGAAGCTGATGAAAAAACTACATACGTTGCACTAAATTAATTATATGTACATCGTATCAATAGAAATTTAAAGATTAAATATTGATAATAAGATGTTAAGTTAATGATATAATGATAAGTATAACACTATAATCGTTTGAGTTTGTATTCACGTAATCTTATCTTAATAAATAATGTAATTCATAATATTTTGCATCGAAATAAGATTCTAGTACCACCAAGAACGACCTTCTATTACGGTCACAAAATATCATAAAATACAACAAATAAATGACAACAATTTATGAATTTTTATTATTGAGTAATTCTTTTTTTATTCAGTGTCAATTTAAATATAGACATCACGAATATCGATAGATTTTATATTATGAAATACTTAATTTTTTTTAAAAAAAGAACATATGAATATTTTTAGTCTAGACTTAAATTTAGACACCCAAAATGCGTGATTGGATAACAATATAACTTTGGACCCATTTTTAAATAATTCATGAAATTCATATCATAAAAATGATTATTAATATGGCTTGAACAAGATCTCGAAATAATAAGATTCTGGCACCCTATATAATAATGAAATACTCTATCAAAGAAAATAGTTTATGAATATGTTTGATAACTAATTTTTATTTTTTTCATTTTCAGTCTAATTATAGAAATCACCAATACTAGTAAAGTTAGATTTAAATATAAATATACAAATAACTTTGGCCTAATTTAGACACCCAAGAATGTGGAACATATAACAATATCTGTTAGAAAATATTCTTTAAGATAATTCATAAAATTATATCATAATAAAATTTCTAACGTGGGATAACATAAAAAAGGTGCATAAGATCCCAATACCAAGCACAATAGGATTCTAGTACCCTAAGAATGAACTTTTAGTATTGTCATAAAAATATTATACGAAAATGCTATATATATACGACCGAATTTATGGATTTTAATATATATATATATGTGTGTATGTATTATGTAGTCGCCTCCTCACTCTCTCTCTCTCTCTCTCTCTCTCTCTCCTTCTCTCTTTTTCTCACTTAAGACCCTACTTGCTATTCATCGTACTATAGGCTATCATCAACCATTTGGTTGGTAATTAGCCATATCTTCATCGCTTTTCTTTGTTTTAGTATTATTTAATAAATCTATCTATTGTTTGAGAGTGTTCTACCCAGTTATTGGGTTTTCTCTACCCATATTTGGCTTTGTTCTTTCTGTTAAAACCAATTTTTATCAAGGACTAAGTTCCAATATTAAATTTATATCTGGTATTCAGATAGAGATTATAATAAGAAAAGGTATAAATAATAAGAATGCTTGAGATATTTGGGACTGATCTCAAGAGTAGATTAATCAATAATGATTTTTGGATTCCTCTCAAGGTGCCAACGTACCCTTATTTATGGGGATCAAGTCCACGTAGTTCTATTCAATATTGCTTATGATTGGAGTTAGGCTCAGGCCATTGATATGCTTTGGCGGCAAGTAAATTTCATTAGGGAAGTGACTATGCTTTGGTGGCAACTCATCAATATTATTGGAAATTGGAATTCCAGATCATTCGAACATCTTCGTCATTGGACTGTCATTATCTTGATACCAAGTTGTTGAGCCTATTATACTCTTCCGAAGTAGGCCCTAAAATATCTTGACCCATCGTCAATGAATAGTCCTTATGTTGGTTTGTATTCACAATTGAGTTTTGGGGCTTACCCTTTATTATGAAGTAATTGGCGACAGACTTGCTTGAGCAGATTATAGGCCCAAATAATACGCCATGTCGATGATCCAATATGAAATATCTGAAAGCATGATATTGTATCAACAAGTACCCAAGATTTTTAAAACTTTTAGTTTTAAAAATCTTTAAGAAACACTGGGGTTCTACAACGAAAATAAAGAGCATATAAGTGCTTTACCTTTTATTCCAGCATCATTGGAAAAATAATGGTAGTTTTATTTGAGCTGCTAGATCCACTTCTGCTGGTGCATTCTATAGAATACTTCATGATCAGGAATTGTCATATTTTGGGCTTTTTTATCTCTCGATTACCTAATAAAATTACTATATTTTATTATGTGTTTTGCATACTCTTTCGACATACACCAAGTAATTAAAAATTAACGTCTTCTGCTGATGACCCACTAGAATCATCATCCATATCCATCAGCATGAATGTATTAGCTTGTAGTGGATCAAGTGATATAAAGTCTTTGGCAGCGAGTTAACTAAGAGTATATAGCCGCATGCTAACAATTGTAGAATTTGTGTTTTGACTTTATTTCGTCATTAGCATCACTTGCTTCACTTCTTACATGACCATCTCTTGTGTATCATCTGTCTTTATTTTCATCAACATCAGATTTTGTTTATCCTAATTGCTAATGGTCTACAATCCTTCATGTCAATGCACAGATACATATTATTATTATTATTAGGCTTCTTCATTTCTTTTTATGAACAACCCGGTAAAATTATGTTGTTTTTTGTTGAGGCTTAAACACTTATTTTTTTACCACAGTTGAATACACATCGACATTATACAACCTTGAAAGTTCTTAAGGCCCCAATCCCCAAAATTTCACAAAAATTATATTATTCGTGAAATTCTCATTTTTCTTCTATTTGTAGCACATTCCTGTATAGTGTAATGTCTTAGAGAATTAGAAATTGTAGGATATTCTAAGTCATGTTGACTACTAAAATGATATGCAAAATAGGTTGGCTAATTTTACATATTAGATGCCTTGAAATTTTGCATAAATGAAATTGTGTCAACTACTGTGGAAATACTTTCAACGGATAAATCTACAAGGCTTCGACGGATGACTCAAGATGCCCTCAATGGATGATCCAATAGAGACACAACGGATAATCTACAAAGTCTCAATGGATAACAAATTCAAATAGCAGTTAAAAGCGACTTGACAGTCATATGGGTTAATTATATACAAAAGGAATGTGGCTGACTATTTACATGTTTATGAGAATAAATAAGCATTTCCATATCCATGCTTACTTGAAGAGATACAAAAATGCTGGATAGAGAAATGAAGAAACATGTGATTAGACCTAAATGTTTTGTTTTATATGTTTGTCTTTTTCAAATGTAACTTGGTGATATATAAACCAAGAGTAGCAAGTACAAAAATTATCGATTAAACTGGGATATAGACAAGGCAAAATCTGTTAAGAATTTCTCTGTTTTTTTTGTAAATTTACTTCTAAGCAGCTGTGTGCATTCTTGCATCATAGAGTTCTCATATCTTATTCCGCGCATTGATATATTTTGATAAAGAATCTTCTTAGTTTTCAAAAAGAAACCAAGAATTACATTCAACCCCCTTATGTAATTCTATTGTTAGATTGTTTGGGAATAACACTAACTTTCAAAACTCCCCAAATTTTGATATTGAATTAAACCTGAATATTACGATCTACAATAATATAGAAATGAAATACTGCATTGCATAATTGTTTTTACGAAAAAACTAGTTTAACAAGAACACCAAGTATCCTTCTAACAAGAAAAATAACATCAATTGTTCAGAAACATTATTACAAAGGAATGAAAAATCATTTAAGAAGCCATCTGGAATGATATCTTCATAAGTCCTCAAAGGCCATGGAGGACTTTTTCAAAGAAATTCTAGGAACCTTATCTTTGAAGCAACTTTCCATATGATTCATTATCCTCATGAAAAGACTCCAAATTAGCTTTCCTATAATAATGAAGGATATTTACCAGCATATTAAAACAACTAAATTTGAAAAAAAATGACAAAGATTATATCCTGATTAAAAAATATATTAAACTTATAAAGGCAATATGTTGTTTCTATTGATTATAGTGATAAAACAAACCATTGACACTAAGTAGTTTTGTGTATATTATAACAAGAGATGGATGGATATAAACTTTGACTTACCCATTCGGAGGAGCAGTTAACTTGGATGAGGATGCTTCTCCTAAACCCTGAAGAGAATGGTTATCCGCACTATTTTGGATACCTAAAATGATATACTTATTATATTAAGAAGCTGATGAAAAAACTACATACGTTGCACTAAATTAATTATATGTATATCGTATCAATATAAATTTAAAGATTAAATATTGATAATAAGATGTTAAGTTAATGATATAATGATAAGTATAACACTATAATCGTTTGAGTTTGTATTCACGTAATCTTATCTTAATAAATAATGTAATTCATAATATTTTGCATCGAAATAAGATTCTAGTACCACCAAGAACGACCTTCTATTACGGTCACAAAATATCGTAAAATACAACAAATAAATGACAACAATTTATGAATTTTTATTATTGAGTAATTCTTTTTTTATTCAGTGTCAATTTAAATATAGACATCACGAATATCGATAATTTTTATATTATGAAATACTTAATTTTTTTTTAAAAAAGAACATATGAATATTTTTAGTCTAGACTTAAATTTAGACACCCAAAATGCGTGATTGGATAACAATATAACTTTGGACCCATTTTTAAATAATTCATGAAATTCATATCATAAAAATGATTATTAATATGGCTTGAACAAGATCTCGAAATAATAAGATTCTGGCACCCTATATAATAATGAAATACTCTATCAAAGAAAATAGTTTATGAATATGTTTGATAACTAATTTTTATTTTTTTCATTTTCAGTCTAATTATAGAAATCACCAATACTAGTAAAGTTAGATTTAAATATAAATATACAAATAACTTTGGCCTAATTTAGACACCCAAGAATGTGGAACATATAACAATATCTGTTAGAAAATCTTCTTTAAGATAATTCATAAAATTATATCATAATAAAATTTCTAACGTGGGATAACATAAAAAAGGTGCATAAGATCCCAATACCAAGCACAATAGGATTCTAGTACCCTAAGAATGAACTTTTAGTATTGTCATAAAAATATTATACGAAAATGCTATATACATACGACCAGAATTTATGGATTTTAATATATATATATGCGTATGTATTATGTAGTCGCCTCCTCTCTCTCTCTCTCTCTCTCTCTCTTTCTCTCTTTTTTTCTCACTTAAGACCCTACTTGCTATTCATCGATCTCTAGGCTATCATCAACCATTTCGTTGGTAATTAGCCATATCTTTATCACTTTTCTTTGTTTTAGTATTATTTAATAAATCTATCTATTGTTTGAGAGTGTACCTACCCAGTTATTGGATTTTCTCTACCAATATTTGGCTTTGTTCTTTCTGTTAAAACCAATTTTTATCAAGGACTAAGTTCCAATATTAAATTTATATCTGGTATTCAGATAGAGATTATAATATTAAAAGGTATAAATAATAAGAATGCTTGAGATATTTGGGACTGATCTCAAGAGTAGATTAATCAATAATGATTTTTGGATTCCTCTCAAGGTGCCAATGTACCCTTATTTATGGGGATCAAGTCCACGTAGTTCTATTCAATATTGCTTATGATTGACGTTAGGCTCAGGCCATTGATATGCTTTGGTGGCAAGTAAATTTCATTATGGAAGTGACTATGCTTTGGTGGCAACTCATCAATATTATTGGAAATTGGAATTCCAGATCACTCAAACATCTTCGTCATTGGACTGTCATTATCTTGATACCAAGTCGTTGAGCCTATTATACTCTTCCGAAGTAGGCCGAATAATATCTTGACCCATCGTCAGTGAATAGTCCTTATGTTGGTTTGTATTCGCAATTGAGTTTTGGGGCTTACCCTTTATTATGAAGTAATTGGCGACAGACTTGCTTGAGCAGATTATAGGCCCAAATAATACGTCATGTCGATGATCCAATATGAAATATCTGAAAGCATGATATTGTATCAACAAGTACCCAAGATTTTTAAAACTTTTAGTTTTAAAAATCTTTAAGAAAGACTGGGGTTCTACAACAAAAATAAAGAGTATATAATTGCTTTACCTTTTATTCCAGCATCATTGGAAAAATAATGGTAGTTTTATTTGAGCTGCTAGATCCACTTCTGCCGATGCATTCTATAGAATACTTTATGATCAGGAATTCTCATTTTTTGGGCTTTTTTATCTCTCGTTGACCTAATAAAATTACTATATTTTATTATGCATTTTGCATACTCCTTCGACATACACCAAGTAATTAAAAATTAACATCTTCTGCTGATAACCTACTAGAATCATCGTCCATATCCATCATCATGAATGTATTAGCTTGTAGTGGATCAAGTAATATAAAGTCTTTGGCAGCGAGTTAACTAAGAGCATATAGCCGCATGCTAACAATTGTAGAATTTGTGTTTTGACTTTCTTTCGTCATTAGCCTCAATTGCTTCACTTCTTACTTGACCATCTCTTGTGTATCATCTGTCTTTATTTTCATCAACATCAGATATTGTTTATCCTAATTGCTAATGGTCTACAATCCTTCATGTCAATGCACATATACATATTATTATTATTAGGCTTCTTCATTTCTTTTTATGAACGACCCGGTAAAATTATGTTGCTTTTTATTGAGGCTTTAACACTTATTTTTTTTACCACAGTTGAATACATATCGACATTATACAACCTTGAAAATTCTTAAGGCCCCAATCCCCAAAATTTCACAAAAATTATATTATTCGTGAAATTCTCATTTTTCTTCTATTTGTAGCACATTCCTGTATAGTGTAATGTCTTAGAGAATTAGAAATTGTAGGATATTCTAAGTCATGTTGACTACTAAAATGATATACAAAATAGTATGGCTAATTTTACATATTAGATGCCGTGTAATTTTGCATAAATGAAATTGTTTCAACTGCTGTGGAAATACTTTCAACGGATAAATCTACAAGGCTTCGACGGATGACTCAAGATGCTCTCAATGGATGATCCAATAGAGACACAACGGATAATCTACAAAGTCTCAATGGATAACAAATTCACATAGCAGTTAAAAGCGACTTAACAATCATATGGGTTGATTATATACAAAAGGAATGTGGCTGACTATTTACATGTTTATGAGAATAAATAAGCATTTCCATATCCATGCTTACTTGAAGAAATACAAAAATGCTGGATAGAGAAATGAAGAAACATGTGATTAGACCTAAATGTTTTGTTTTATATGTTTGTCTTTTTCAAATGTAACTTGGTGATATATAAACCAAGAGTAGCAAGTAGAAAAATTATCGATTAAACTGGGATATAGACAAGGTAAAATATGTTAATAATTTCTCTGTTTTTTTTTGTAAATTTACTTCTAAGCAGCTGTGTGCATTCTTGCATCACAGAGTTCTCATATCTTATTCCGCGCATTAATATATTTTGATAAAGAATCTTCTTAGTTTTCAAAAAGAAATCAAGAATTACATTCAACCCCCTTATGTAATTCTATTGTTAGATTGTTTGGGAATAACACTAACTTTCAAAACTCCCCAAATTTTGATATTGAATTAAACCTGAATAGTACGATCTACAATAATATAGAAATGAAATACTGCATTGCCTAATTGTTTTTATGAAAAAACTAGTTTAACAAGAACACCAAGTATCCTTCTAACAAGAAAAATAACATCAATTGTTCAGAAACATTATTACAAAGGAATGAAAAATCATTTAAGAAGCCATCTGGAATGATATCTTCATAAGTCCTCAAAGGCCATAGATGACTTTTTCAAAGAAATTCTAGGAACCTTATCTTTGAAGCAACTTTCCATCTGATTCATTATCCGCATGAAAAGACTCCAAATTAGCTTTCCTATAATAATGAAGGATATTTACCAGCATATTAAAACAACTAAATTTGAAAAAAAATGACAAAGATTATATCCTGATTAAAAAATATATTAAACTGATAAAGGCAATATGTTGTTTCTATTGATTATAGTGATAAAACAAACCATTGACACTAAGTAGTTTTGTGTATATTATAACAAGAGATGGATGGATATAAACTTTGACTTACCCATTCGGAGGAGCAGTTAACTTGGATGAGGATGCTTCCCCTAAACCCTGAAGAGAATGGTTATCTGCACTATTTTGGATACCTAAAATGATATACTTATTATATTAAGAAGCTGATAAAAAAACTACATACGTTGCACTAAATTAATTATATGTACATCGTATCAATATAAATTTAAAGATTAAATATTGATAATAAGATGTTAAGTTAATGATATAATGATAAGTATAACACTATAATCATTTGAGTTTGTATTCACGTAATCTTATCTTAATAAATAATGTAATTCATAATATTTTGCATCGAAATAAGATTCTAGTACCACCAAGAACGACCTTCTATTACGGTCACAAAATATCATAAAATACAACAAATAAATGACAACAATTTATGAATTTTTATTATTGAGTAATTCTTTTTTTATTCAGTGTCAATTTAAATATAGACATCACGAATATCGATAATTTTTATATTATGAAATACTTAATTTTTTTTAAAAAAAGAACATATGAATATTTTTAGTCTAGACTTAAATTTAGACACCCAAAATGCGTGATTGGATAACAGTATAACTTTGGACCCATTTTTAAATAATTCATGAAATTCATATCATAAAAATGATTATTAATATGGCTTGAACAAGATCTCGAAATAATAAGATTCTGGCACCCTATATAATAATGAAATACTCTATCAAAGAAAATAGTTTATGAATATGTTTGATAACTAATTTTTATTTTTTTCATTTTCAGTCTAATTATAGAAATCACCAATACTAGTAAAGTTAGATTTAAATATAAATATACAAATAACTTTGGCCTAATTTAGACACCCAAGAATGTGGAACATATAACAATATCTGTTAGAAAATCTTCTTTAAGATAATTCATAAAATTATATCATAATAAAATTTCTAACGTGGGATAACATAAAAAAGGTGCATAAGATCCCAATACCAAGCACAATAGGATTCTAGTACCCTAAGAATGAACTTTTAGTATTGTCATAAAAATATTATACGAAAATGCTATATACATACGACCAGAATTTATGGATTTTAATATATATATGCGTATGTATTATGTAGTCGCCTCCTCTCTCTCTCTCTCTCTCTCTCTCTCTCTCTCTCTCTCTCTCTCTCTCTCTCTCTCTCTCTCTCTCTCTCCTTCTCTCTTTTTCTCACTTAAGACCCTACTTGCTATTCATCGATCTATAGGCTATCATCAACCATTTGGTTGGTAATTAGCCATATCTTCATTGCTTTTCTTTGTTTTAGTATTATTTAATAAATCTATCTATTGTTTGAGAGTGTACTACCCAGTTATTGGGTTTTCTCTACCCATATTTGGCTTTGTTCTTTCTGTTAAAACCAATTTTTATCAAGGACTAAGTTCCAATATTAAATTTATATCTGGTATTCAGATAGAGATTATAATAAGAAAAGGTATAAATAATAAGAACGCTTGAGATATTTGGGACTGATCTCAAGAGTAGATTAATCAATAATGATTTTTGGATTCCTCTCAAGGTGCCAACGTACCCTTATTTATGGGGATCAATTCCACGTAGCTCTATTCAATATTGCTTACAATTGGCGTTAGGCTCAGGCCATTGATATGCTTTGGCGGCAAGTAAATTTTATTATGGAAGTGACTATGCTTTGGTGGCAACTCATTAATATTATTGGAAATTGGAATTCCAGATCATTCGAACATCTTCGTCATTGGACTGTCATTATCTTGATACCAAGTCGTTGAGCCTATTATACTCTTCCGAAGTAGGCCCAATAATATCTTGACCCATCGTCAGTGAATAGTCCTTATGTTGGTTTGTATTCGCAATTGAGTTTTGGGGTTTACCCTTTCTTATGAAGTAATTGGCGACAGACTTGCTTGAGCAGATTATAGGCCCAAATAATACGCCATGTCGATGATCCAATATGAAATATCTGAAAGCATGATATTGTATCAACAAGTACCCAAGATTTTTAAAACTTTTAGTTTTAAAAATCTTTAAGAAAGAGTGGGGTTCTACAACAAAAATAAAGAGTATATAATTGCTTTACCTTTTATTCCAGCATCATTGGAAAAATAATGGTAGTTTTATTTGAGCTGCTAGATTCACTTCTGCCGATGCATTCTATAGAATACTTCATGATCAGGAATTGTCATTTTTTGGTTTTTTTTTTATCTCTCGATGACCTAATAAAATTACTATATTTTATTATGTGTTTTGCATACTCCTTCGACATACACCAAGTAATTAAAAATTAACGTCTTCTGCTGATGACCCACTAGAATCATCGTCCATATCCATCAGCATGAATGTATTAACTTGTAGTGGATCAAGTGATATAAAGTCTTTGGCAGCGAGTTAACTAAGAGTATATAGCCGCATGCTAAAAATTGTAGAATTTGTGTTTTGACTTTCTTCGTCATTAGCATCACTTGCTTCACTTCTTACTTGACCATCTCTTGTGTATCATCTGTCTTTATTTTCATCAACTTCAGATGTTGTTTATCCTAATTGCTAATGGTCTATAATCCTTCATGTCAATGCACAGATACATATTATTATTATTAGGCTTCTTCATTTCTTTTTATGAACGACCCGGTAAAATTATGTTGCTTTTTGTTGAGGCTTAAACACTTATTTTTTTACCACAGTTGAATACACATCGACATTATACAACCTTGAAAATTCCTAAGGCCCCAATCCCCAAAATTTCACAAAAATTATATTATTCGTGAAATTCTCATTTTTCTTCTATGTAGATGGCTAAGTGATCATTCCATATGCCCACAAATCGTGTGGAAATCCTTGTCAACAATGTATTACTTGAGCGACAAAGCAACTTTTTGTGTTATGCCAATGACTTCAAAATATCTTTCATACTAGGATACCATACCTAAAAGGTTGTTGTGGCCGAAGTATAAAAGTGGCACAAAAGTTGTTCGCCGAAGCATAAATATTGGAAAAAAGTTCTCGCTAAAGCATACAAATGACAAAACAGTTATGCACCGAAGCATAAGTTAGAAAAAAAATTGTCGTTGCGAAAGCATACAAATGGCGAAAGATTACCTGTCTCTAAAGCATACAAATGGCAATAAATTTGTTGTCACCAAAGCAAAAAAATGGCGGAATTTTTTTTCTCGCCAAAGCATACAAATAATGAAAACGATGTTGTCGCCAAAGCATAAAATTGGCCAAAACGTTGTTCGTCGAAGTATAAAATTGAAGAAAAAGATGAGTTGTTGAAGCATAAAAATGGCGACAAAGTTGTTTTCTCAAAAGTATAAAAATGGCGAAGAATTTATTATCGCCAAAGCATAAAAATGATGAATAAGTTATTCCGCCGAAACCTAAAAATGGCAAATAATTTATTTCGCCGAAGCATAATAATGGTGAATAATTGTTCTCGTAGAAGCAAAGGTGATCAAATTCGAGGAGGATGCCAATGCAGTTGTTATTCGTGAGGAAACGCTTACGAAAAAGTTTTCTTCCTGGGAAGAGCAATTTCATCAAGCCAAATATGTCAAGATAAATGTTGAAGTTGAATGACTTAGTATTGCCCTCAACAGGAGTGACTTAGTTTCCCTCAAACGAAGATTATATATGGCCAAGACAATAAATTTGACATCTTGAAATAATGTCATAGTGAAAAACAATTAGATTTCAAAAAACATATGTTTCAATATAAGCCAATAGCACTTGAAATAGATGAAGATGACGATGAAGAAGAAATTGCAATTGCTGACGAAGAACAAACATGTAATGATGTCGATCCACCTAATGCATACAATATCTTGACAATATTTTGATTCATCGTTAATGAGGTTGAAGTGAAATATTCTTTTCTACTACTGGCATAATAAATATTTATCATCCTGTCAGTGATGAAATTTTTGTTATTTATCTTTGGGTACATTCTAGTCTTTGTCATGACATCTTACCCAGCTTACATGTTTGGCCGAGCCACTATATTATAAAATATAATATTTTAGTCCAGCTTGTACTTCCAATCCTCAAAATATAAAATACTATATTTGATCCAGATTGCGCAATGTGAGATATACTTTGTGATTTATAAATTATTAAATATAAAAAACTGTAGATCACCACTTTCTCATCTCAATCAAACCATCATAAGTTTGCATCTTTTTAAGGCAGATTGAGTCACGAAACACAAGAGCAGTCAAATCGAGTCTCAAAACTCACGAACTGTTAGGTCCCAATGTGTTTGTAGAAGGGGGGTTGAATACAAATAGTACCAAATAATCGAATAAAATGCGGAATAAAAATTGAAACAAAATTCAAGTTAAATAAGAATATTATTAAACTTGAAATGTGTTACAACAATGATATCGATTACAAGGAATTAATCTCAAATTAATTATCACAAATCTAGAATAAATTCGACATGAACTTTTTCTATTTTTGCAATAAAAAGATTCAAATGCTAAACGCAATTTGAGATTAAGTTCTAGGGATTTTGATCCGCTAGATAGTTACACAAGAACAAGATAAAGATTTATAGTGGTTTGGATTTAACTTTACAAACTAGAAATGGATGATCTTGAATTAGCAGAGAAAATGAAATATTGCTTCTGCTTCTTTTCTTTTTTTGCTGTGTTCTTGACTTCTGTTTGTTGGATAAAATGAATGTTCAGCTTCTGCTTCTTTTATCAACCAACTGAATGAAAATGAACTGGCATGACAATCTCTTTGGCTCAGCAAGACTTTCGGTAGGACTATCAAATTCCAGTAGAACTTTCGGTAGGACTATCTTTTAGAACTAGCAAGACAATCAGAATGAACTAGCAAGACTTTCGGTATGACTATCAATTGTCATACCGATTGTCATATTAGTTCAAACAGTTTGTCTTGCTGAAATTAAATAGATTTAAATCCTAATAATAATTCTGATAAGACAATCCTTTTGAATTAGCATGACTTTCGGTATGACTATTGATTGTCATACCGATTGTCATACTAATACAATCAGTTGTCTTTGTTGAATTTATAACAGATTTTAAATCAATTAAAATTCTGAAAATTCTTAATATTAATTCAGAATTAATTAATCAATTAATTTAATTAATCAAATAAATTAATCTTTGCAGATATAATTTATTTTCTTAATTAAATTATATGACTTAATTAATTAATAGAGAATTAATACTAATCTTGAGCAGCATCCATTCTTCTGCAAATCTTCTGAAAATCACTGAAAATTATAAATCAATTCCACCACTTCAACATTGACACTCGATGTACTGTCTGGTTCATGAGTGACTAACTTCCGTGACGTTTCTTCATGTCTTGACTTTGATAATTGATTTTCTTCAGATTAAATCCTTGTAATTAATTGATACCCTGACGAGATCTTTGTCACTTGATTAAATCCACAATCTTGATTTATATCACTGAGGCTTGATCAATTTCTTGAGCTTCTTCCAGTGAATTAAGTCATCAAGTCTGTAGATGAACAATGTTACTTAATCCTTTGACATATGTTACTCTGTGAGATCTCTCTGACGATAGATCCACTATTTACTTATTATATTCTTATTTGAGTTGAGTTAAATCCTCGAATATACAAATAGGCCTATGACATATGACTTACAATCTCCCCCTATTTGTTTGTTAGACAATAACACAGAAATACCTAGAGGATAACTCAACTAACAAATAAGAAAAAGATATAAACTGAAATGTAAAGTAAATAGCAGAAAAGTTTCTGGAATAAATATAACATTTTCCAGATTCCAAATAAGATGTTCATCTAGAATGAACATATCTTCAAGTAGTTCCATTTTCTTCTGTACAACCACATTTCCTGTTGAGAAGCTCATATCTCTCTTGTTTCTCCCCCTATGAGAATCAACTGAATAAAGAAGATCACCTTTGTTTACAACCTCTCCCGTACAATAGGATCCGCAGATAAAAACCAATGGTACTCCCCTAACAGCTTCTTCCCTTACTAGAAAATCATCTTGTGTTTACCACCTCTCCCGTACAATAGGATCCGTAGTTACAAACAACAATGGTATGGTGTAGTGTACATGTTTGATCTTTTTCTTCCTCCCTGCTATTTCTCCCCCTTAGTTGAGGAATCCTCCAAACTATTACTTAAGCTTTTATCTCCCCCTTAAAGAAGGAATGTATGCCGTCGTCTGAAGGAGTTCTCATATTTCACTTGGTTGGAAAAGAAATAACAAGTAGTTTCTCTTTCTTCCTCACTGTGAGTGTGTGATTCTGTTTAGTGTACCTCACATGTGTTTCACTCTTCTCTCCACTCGTGTTTACACTCTTTCTCACAAGTGTATCACTCCTCTCATAGCTCCATATTCCAGCTGTACTTGCAAGGAAAATCACCTTAGCCATCCTTAAGGAGGTCACAGGTGGTGCAATGGGAGTTCACAAATCCCCATCCTTGTTAAACTCGTCAGATGAATCTGAGTTATAATTTACAAGTTGCTAGTTTCCCTTTTTGGGTTCCAGATTTGAATTCTGGGAAGGTAAACAATGATCCAACGAATTTAGCATAAAGATCAAAGTTCCCTTCTAATGTCTGTGAAGACATTTCCTTGTGACTCATCAGGTAATATATGAATCATTATCAACAAGTTGCCGATCTGCACCTATGTCAGATCCACTATCCGCAGATGCATCCTGGGGATTTAAGCCTGGGGAGGTAGATACTGACCACTGACATATGGCTTTTGGATCAGTATCCTCTCCTAACACCTGTAAAGGCAATTGGTCCATTAACGAACCTTGAACAATCGAATCTGACCTTAAAATGGTCGAAACTCTTGTTTCCGTCAACTCATCCTTTGTGTGTGTAACCTTTCCTTGTGCATCAAGAATTGTTTATATTTGAGGTGGTGACACTACATCGGATACCCTGGCCGACAGGCAAATTTCAATAGACACACCCTGTTGAGAGAATGAATCTAGTAACTGTTTTTATGCCTTTTCAACCATTACATCTTTTTAAGAAGATGTATGGGGGGTTAGCAGTTGTCTCGGTTTAAATACTACTCATCTTTGTAGGAGACAGAGCTACTGGGTTGACTACAGAACCTTCCTTATGTGGTGCACTAAGGCACTATCTCCCTCACGCTCATTCATACTACATTTAGTGGTAAGAGAGTGTTGGTTGGTTCTGTTTCTGTGTTTGTCTTTACAGTTTGGGATAGATGTTGTGGGTTTTCAACCTCATGACTGTCAATGAAAGAAAGTCATTGGAGA